>NC_052960.1:31842107-32007781 GCF_013358895.1 Oreochromis aureus
GTGTGTGTGTGTGTGTGTGTGTGTGTGTGTCTGTGTGAGTGTGTGTATGTGTTTGTGTGTGTGAGTGTGTCTGTGTGAGTGTGTCTGTGTGAGTGTGTGTCTGTGTGAGTGTCTGTGTGAGTGTGTCTGTGTGAGTGTGTCTGTGTGAGTGTGTGAGTGTGTGTGTGAGTGTGTGTGTGAGTGTGTCTGTGTGTGTGTCTGTGAGTGTGTGTCTGTATGAGTGTGTGTATGTGTGTGTCTGTGTGAGTGTGTCTGTGTGAGTGTGTGTCTGTGTGAGTGTCTGTGTGAGTGTGTCTGTGTGAGTGTGTCTCTGTGAGTGTGTGTCTGTGTGAGTGTGTCTGTGTGAGTGTGTGTGTGTGTGTGTGTGTGTGTGTGTGTGTGTGTGTGTGTCTGTGTGTGTGTCTGTGAGTGTGTGTCTTTGAGTGTGTGTCTGTGTGAGTGTGTGTGTGAGTGTGTCTGTGTGAGTGTGTGTCTGTGTGAGCGTGTGTATGTGTGTGTCTGTGTGTGTCTGTGTCTGTGTGAGTGTGTGTATGTGTGTGTCTGTGTGAGTGTGTCTGTGAGTGTGTGTCTGTGTGTGTGTGTGTCTGTGTGAGTGTGTGTATGTGTGTGTCTGTGTGAGTGTGTGTATGTGTGTGTCTGTGTGAGTGTGTCTGTGAGTGTGTGTCTTTGTGTGTGTATATTGTTGTAATTCTCATGTACACAGGATGAGTTGTAAAGTTGTAAAGTTGTGCAACATCTCAGGAAATCACCTGTTTAAGTTGGAGGTGAGTGCGTTGGTGAAACCTGAATACTTGAGTGAGTCCAGACTGAAGCAGACTCTAATGGCTCGTGTGGTTTCTAGGATTCAGATCAGTGAGGTGCAAGAGTAACTTTTTGTCTACTCAAAGCCTTTTTATACATTACAAGCTATATTCACACACACACACTATTGCTTTATTGAACTTAAGCACTTTTATTCATCACCCACACACGTGTCAGTGGATGTGTCACCATAATTTGGGGCTCAACATCTTGCCCAGAAACACCAGCTCAGTGAAGACCTTACAAGACTTTGAGTTTGTGGTTCAGGATCCTCAGGATCGGACTCTTTAAATTTCACAGCTGAGGTCAGTCCCTAGCCACACCGCGGCCTGATTACTGCCAAACCTGTTGAATCAAGAAATCACTTGAATATCATCTGTCCGACAGAGTGAAGTAGATGGGATACTTCTTTAAAGTGTTAAAGAAGTATCCCATCATACTACACTCTAAAGAAACTAAAAAACACACGAGACCCTCAAGTCATTGACATCTATCAGTCTGGAAAGCTATTTTGAAGGTTTTTAGGTATCCAGCAAACCACGGCGTGAGGCATCATCCACAGAAAGCTGGGGTCGAACCTTCCCAGGAGTGGCCAGTCTACCATAATGACTCCAGTAATACATCAAGAATATCACAAAAGTACATAGACCAATGTCTGAGGAACTTCAGGCGTCACTTTCCTTAGTTAAGGTCAGCGTTTGTGATTCAGTAATCAGAGAACCCGATTAAGGATGGAGAGCCACCTCTGACCAAAAACTGCAAAGATTCAGCTCAAGTTGGCCAGAAAACATCTCGATGATCCCCAAGGCTCTTGGGAAAATATTCTCTGGGCTTACGAGGCAAAAACTTTTTTGAAGTTTGCGTCCTTGTACATCTGGCGTAAACACAGCACTTCAGAACAAAAGAGTGATTTGCTGAAAATGTCCTACTGTGTCAGGACCTGGGCACGTTGCTGTAGTTGATGGAACCATAAATCCTGTAGAAGTTCAGTTTGGGGTCAGTGTGGGTGCAGCAGGACGAAGATCCAAAATACACCAGAGTCCACCTCCGAATGGCTCCAACAAGTCTGGACTGAAATCCGATTGAGATGAATTCAAACCCTCAGTGCAGGTACAAAAAAGAAAACCCAATAAGAAATCAGGAAGGGCGTGGCACTGTGGCTTCAGGGCTTTTTCAAGTGAAACCACAGTGGTGCTAGCTTCAGTTTTACTGAATAACAATGTCCATTTGTAAATCACGGCCCTGTTAGAATCAAAAAGGACCAGGAAATGCTTACGGATGGGTCTACCTTCCCATTTACGGTACCATTGCAAACCCTATGAGCCGGGTCACTCCTCACTCATTACGTCACGCTTGTGCCACCTCCACCCATCCTGACCACGAAAGTCGACTTGTTTTTCTTCTCTGAGCATTTTAAGTGTTTAAATGTGCCTCAGTTTTTAGACATTCATGAGCTTTTACATCTTATTGGTTGGTTCTCTCTCCATCCTTCAGATGATGTTCCTGTCTATAGAAAGGTCACAGGACGGCTGTTGCAGCTGCTTTTTTCTTCTCTTTTTTCCTGTTGATCCGTGTTTGGCATCAGGATGTTAATCTGGGAAGTGACACCTGCAATTTGGCTCAAGCCTTCTGTTAAAGTTCTGCTGGTGGGATTTAAAAACACAGTGCAGACTATTTTTGTGCACCTTAGCGGAGCACTGCAGCACCAACGCCCATCTGAGTTTAAATCTTATAAATATGTAAGAGGCTATTTTCAAGCCATTCTGGCTTCATTAACAGTGAAGTGAACACAGCCTTGAGTAAGATCTGGATTTTTATTATTATTGTTATTAAAGTGCAGGAAGTGATACCATTTTTCCATTATTTTATTTATATATATTTTTTAGATTTTTGTTGGTTTTCATTGTGTGAAGTTTGTAATATTGGTTAAAAACATTCTGCTAAAACAAAAACAAGATCAAGTGAAGAAACCTGAAATAAGTAGTGTCAGAAACTTGAACCTTCCTGGCTCTGTGTTGCAGTCCCTCCGGCCGTAGAGCCCGTACACACGGAGATCCGTCAGGCCCTTGGCCGGGCATTCAGCCTTACCTGCCGTCTGCTGCGAGCTCATCCAGCTCGCCTCCTACGATATGAGTGGAAGCTGGGCACCCGCCTCCTGACTGTTGGACAGTTCAGTGACCAGAGAGACGACACAAACTACCACGTCAGAGCTTTGAACAGGGAGGGCTATGGCGAGTACACCTGTGACATCACCAATGAGGCCGGGGCAGGACGTTGCACGTTCCTGGTCACAGGTGAGGTTTATTATTTTTTGAGTTATTACACTTTAGTCACTTTAGTGACTTTATATTTAACATGACCTGAGTCACCGTAGATTTTCCTGAATTGCTTGACTTGTTTAAAAAGTGAAGACAATAAAGTTTGACTAGAACTTGGTTCTCGGTGAGGTTTTCAGTAGATTTTAATATACATTACATTACTTAAACCTTACCAGCTCAGATGTCACCCACAACAAGATCCACATCAGGTGTCACCAGGACATACTGATGAACAGTGAACAGCAGGAAACTGATGTTACTATGGCAGCCAACATAATGACAGAGTTTAATGCAACACGTGTTATCTATGGATGAGAGAATACCAACCTCAACACTGACAACAAAGCATAGCTCAGTGCAATAACATCAGGATATAAGACAGCTGCTGCTGGAAGGGTTCAGCATGGTGGGAATCACAGTGAGGGCGTACTGAGACAACCCTGGCACAGAGAACAGTGTAACTGAGGTATATGCTTGGACATGTGAAGACAGTGGCGGTCCTAGCCTGTTTGGCGCCCTGGGCGAACACTCCCTCTGGCGCCCACCCCACACACACACACAAAACATGTATGCATTGTATGCAAACGGCTACCAAACAACCATCATAATTCGTCATACAATGAGAACAGGACAAATCAACAATTGACAATGACTAATTAATATTAAAATCTGTAACATAATGTATTGTTTGGAGTTTAGTCTGTTACTGTTACTATTTTTACCATTTCTTCTTGGGGCAACTGTAACCCACATTATTTCCTTAGGGATTAATAAAGTATTCTGATTCTGATTGTTTCAGGATGACCTGCCATTATCCAATGACACATCTGTTTACCTGTATCATTTGTTCGTTTCTTCTCCTCTTCTTTTCTCTTTTTTCTAAACTGAGCACCTGATGGCTTTGAACTTTTCTTGTCCATCTTCCATTGGTTTTAATTTTGCACTCCAGTATGAACACCCATCCCTCAACCAGAGGATCACCACAGCATAACCTAATAGACCTACACCTTAGTTCACAGATTAACTTTGTCTAGGGTGTATTTCTGGGATTTCGCACAACCCAGGATTCAAATCATGAATACATAATGGGCTTGGATTTACAACATTATGAATGAAATGTGCTCTATTTGGAAGCAGCAGGTCTCCCTCTCCTTTCGACGGGTTATGTGTGAGACTTTAAATCATCAAACTGTAAATTATAAATTTTAAATTGTTATTGATCCCTAAAGTGTATATGTAACTGGAGCCTCGTCGTCTCGTCTCTCTATATACTGGACTGTATGTAGCGGAGATGACAATAAAGTTTACTTTGACTTCAGCAGCGTGCAGGCGCACCGAGGGCTCTCGCGCTCAGTTTTCGTGTATAGAATTTCGAAAAAACATCGGTGCAAATTATAAGTCTGTATCATAATGTCTGGTGTTTTCGTGTTTGTTGTTTTGTTTTTATTTAGTTTTATTTTGCGAGTTGGTTATTAGATGCTGCTCCAGCCAGCCAGAGGATCCCCCGCCGCCCCGCCCTCTCCTCCCTGTGCCGCAAGCAGCAGGCGCACCTCGCAAAACGGAGGGCGCCTTACTCCCAGCAAATGGGCGATAGAAAACCGATCGGTGCCTATGACATTCCCAATATGCGCTGGCTGCCGTCGGGGCAGCATGAGTACGAGCATTTTTTTTTTTTTTTTCTTTGCCGATGCCCGTGATGCCGCCCCCCATCACGATGCCGCCCCGGGCAACCGCCCGTGTCGCCCGTATCTAAAACCGCTACTGTGTGAAGACCACCCCCATGCTAGTGGGGGTGGCTGTAGCTCAGGAGGTAGAGCAGGTCAGCTGCTGATTGGAAGGTTGTTGGTTTGATCCCTGGCTCCCCCAGTTTGCATGCCAAATATCCATGGGCAAGATACTAACCCCGACTTGCTCTCCGCATCCATCGGAGTGGATGAATGATAGTTAGAAAAGCACTCACCGTATAGATAATAGTGCTTGTGTAAATGGGTGTGTATGGGGTTAATGTGCTTTGAGTACTCCAGGAGAGTAGAACTTTACTAGCAGCACCACTGAAACCAGTGAACCTATATACACCATTGTCACAGTAATCATAGAAGCACTTGATTACAAGATTAGCTGGTTAAATAAGGCATAATAGAGTGTCAGGTCCTAGGTGGAAACAAGTTATCTATAACTGAGGCTCTGCCAAATAAAATGCTCACAGCTCTGGCCACTAGGCTGAAGTGAGATACCAGAGAAGCTGAGATCTGTTCTGAAAAGATCCATCCCATCCACGCTGTACGCTCAGCTACAGGAGAATAATAGCAGCGGGTGTATTCCCATCCAGAGCTGAAATTGAGCAATTCTGGAAGAACATCTGAGAGAGAGAGAGGTGTCACATGACACTAACGCCCGGTGACTGGTGGACTAAAGGATGAGCCAGTCACCATCACAAAAGCAGACAAGTGCAGAGCTGGACAGCAGCAGGACCTGACAGGCTGAAGAAGCTAACGGCACTGCATGTAGCACAAAGAAAGGGTCTGTTAACAGCGGGTACTCAGTCATGAAGGATCCTTTAGATTTCTACTACATATATATATATGTATATACATATGTGTGTGTGAGGAATGCTTAACTTAAATAATTTTAGCAGTATTTTTATCCCGAGCACTTCAGATGTTTCAGTTTTTTTCTTTGTTATGTTGTTATGAGGACCTTATCTAAGTCAATGTGAGGAAACTAAAAAAATAATAATTTAATGTAACCGAACAAGCATGGGGAGAGAAGGCAACATTTAATATAAGTAATGTTTTTTTAAAACCTTTTTTTAAACCCTTTTGGGGTTTGAATCATGGTAACTCGGCTCATTAAGTTTTCAACAAATACTTATCAACTTTTGGGGAAAATAAAAGAGAAGACGTCGGACGAGTAATCCATCTCTTTAAGTACACAGGTCTGGTTTTGTTCTCACGTGAATTTGGAGTTGTCGTTGACTTCCAGGCTGAACCGAGTCTCCGAGTTTCAGTCTCTGAGCCCACTTGTATCTGCGTCTTCTCTTGATGAAAGCTCCCCTGCAGAGGCACCCTGTCAGCGCCGAGAGCCTTCCTGTAAAACCCGCCGCTGTGTTAAGCCTCTTATCAGGGCCAACCGCTGAGCAGCAGCGCGTTTTGCAGGCAGCAGCAGAAAGTGTTTAAAGAGTGGAGTTGTAAGCTCAGGATATAAAGATGATAGAAAATGATGGTGATTATGCCAGACTTGTCATTTACTGATGTGAAGTTTGTGTTGTTAATCAGGTGTGAACACACTGGTGGCATTTTAAACCTTGCTCATCCTGCACAACCAATGAGACAGCGTAAAGCTTCAGAATAAAAGTGACAGAAGCAGACATGAAACTGTGAGACAAAGTGCCAACATGACGACTCGCCAGACGGTCTGACTGTTCCTCCCACTTTCAGACACATGAAACAAACTGAATTTTAATAGGATGATTCATTTCTGTCTGTTGAAGTCACAACAGCAGGAGTCTAACATAAATAATCTTGTTATCACACAAATGCAGCAGAACACACACTATTCATTTAAAACAGTCACATAAAACACAAGAAAACAGTACATGAGACGTGAGAGAGATAACACCAACACAGTGCGACTCACCATGCTGCTCCCTGTTGCATTTACTTTTAGTCTAATGACATAAAACCAGGTGTGTGCATGTGATACACACACAGTGTATATTCAGTCAACTGAATGAATTGTTGTAACTGGAGTCCAGCTAACAAAAAGAAGCTTTATTTGATTCACGATTGGATTGTTCCTGGAGCAACAGGAAGTGTTTGCCCTCATAATAATATTGCGTCTATGATTATCACTACCAGCGCCACCTGCTGAACTGAGGTGTGGAAAATTCAATTCAGTTCAATTTTATTTATACAGCACCAAATCACAACAACAGTCGCCTCAAGGTGCTTTGTATTGTAAGGTAGACCCTACAAGAATACAGACAGAGAAAAACCCAACAATCATATGACCCCCTATGAGCAAGCACTTTGGCGACAGTGGGAAGGAAAAACTCCCTTTTAACAGGAAGAAACCTCCAGCAGAACCAGGCTCAGGGAGGGGCGGGGCCATCTGCCTAACTAATAATTAAATGCTGATGGGCGTATAAACTAATCTTGAAGCCTAATCTTGAAAGTAGAGATAGTGTCTGTCTCCTGAATCCAAACTGGAAGCTGGTTCCACAGAAGAGGGGCCTGAAAACTGAAGGCTCTGCCTCCCATTCTACTTTTAAATACTCTAGGAACAACAGCAGGAGTGAAGTGCTCTAATGGGTGCATACAGTACTGTAAGGCCATTAAGGTTAGATGAGGCCTCATTATTCAGGACCTTGAAAAGAGATCATGGATGCCAACAGTCAAATCAAACAACAAGTCAAAAGCTGTGGTTACCAAACAAATGAGACTGCAGCCACTGTCCCTGGCTCAACCGTCAAGTAAGGCAAGGAGCTGCTGATCATTTCAGTTGTGCAGGGAGGGCCTAGCATGCACTGTGCACGTGCAGAGATTAGTTAAAAGCCCTCAGCCAACTGTTTCAAGTCCCTATAGTAACACTACTGATCAACTGCTTGGAGAGATAGAACAAAGTGAGTAAAATAGTCTCAGTGGCAGAATTAGTAACAGTATCACATAGAAAAAAATCATATCGCTGTTAGCATTATATAGTTATGAAAATGTTACTATAATGCCATCAGCTAATTCATCTTTGTTTATTGATACTTATGTTGATGCTGTTACACTCAAAAAGCAGGTTCATACACATAAACATACAAAGATGCCATTGTTACAATATGATCATGTGTATTACTGACACAGCGTTGTTACTTTGTTGTTGTCACTCGGATCATGCCAAGTCTACTCAATATTTTTGAGTCCTGTGAAAGCAACTTGCAAGTTGCTGAGAAAAGCAATAGTTTTGCTAAATTGGCAAACAGCCTTGTTTTGGTTGGTAGTTTCACCATGCCAAGCATCACCACACAAATACACAACAGTGAGTAATCTGCAGCCTCGCAGTTCAGTTTCCAAAGATATAAAAATGACCCATCGTAACACCAAGTGTCACACACTGAAAAACATGGTGACAACATTGTTTTATATTCATGTGTGAAAAAGATATCCTGGACCTGTTTCCAGCTGTGTGACATCTGACCCAACTGTCTCCTCAGGAAAAGCCTACCCTCCAGAGTTTTACTATGACACCTACAGCGCTCTGTGGCAGAACAGGCCGCGAGTCTATGGCTTCAAACTGCAGTGGACTCAGATGGAGCCAAACGCTGTGGATCGAATCCTGGCCTACAGACTCGGTATAAGGCAGGTCAGTGTAGCACGTCTGAGGTTTGTTATTTGAATGAAGTAATCAGTCATCCCCACAAATGTCTTCATTTGCATTTTGTTTGTCCGAACTCAGCCGAGGTTTTGCAGAGTTTATAAGGGTCTTTGAAATGTCTAAAATCCATTTATATGGACGTTAGACTTTACAGTTATGGATTATGAGACTTGCTTATAATCCATAACTGTAAAGTCTAAGTGAGTTATGAAGTTAGAAATCAGTGTTTAATTATACAAATATTTAATTGAAAAAAGTCTATTGTAACCACTGAGGACTGATTTGCTAACTTCCCTCAGTCTGTATTTACAAAGAGCACGGTGCCAAGATTACATGTGAGGTGGGAGGAGAATATTTCAATCGGACACTAATTTACTAATACTGAAAAAGCCTTTTGCCTGTTTTTTGCACTTGATTCTGAAATGAACTGACTGCACTGCAGCTTTTTAAATCACCGCTCAAACTAGCCATACGTACGAGGGGTGTTAGCATAGTTAGTAGACAGAATCCCTTTAAAACCGATTTTGTTTACTAACTATTCTAATAGCTGTGCTTCAAAGCAGCTTTGGGAAAACAACCAGTGTGAAATTATAGCTTGCAAAGAAAAACATGCTTAAATTAGGAACTTTAAGTTGTCATGAGAAGTCAGAAAAATATAACCCCTCAAACTCGTGTCTGCCTTTGTGTTATTGTTCTAGATTAATGTACATTGTTCCCATTCCCAAAGTTTTATCTACAGCACAGCCCACTCTGGAATAACAACATTAACTTCTACAATGTCAGATGTTGTGGTGTCAGGAATCATCTTAATATACTGTCTTATGTGTTTGGTACAAGTCAAATATTAAGCACCTTGAGCCAGTAAAATAGAAAAGCACTGTATGAGAACCAATTTACCATTTTACCAAAAATAAATAAATATGGTGATATACTAGACAAGACACTTCACCCGTTGCCTACTGGTGGTGGTCAGAGGGCCCGGTGGCGCCAGTGTCCGGCAGCCTCGCCTCTGTCAGTGCGCCCCAGGGTGGCTGTGGCTACAATGTAGCTTGCCATCACCAGTGTGTGAATGTGTGTGTGAATGGGTGGATGACTGGTTGTGTAAAGTGCTTTGGGGTCCTTAGGGACTAGTAAAGCGTTATACAAATACAGGCCATTTACCATTTACCATATACTAGTTAGCTTTGCAAATGGGTGGTGTAGCAGTTAGCACAGACACCTTGCAGCCAGAGTCCTGGGTTTGAACCTGCCTTTGGCTTCTCTGTGTGGAGTTTGCATGTTACCCCTTATGAGTTCTCCTCAAGCTACTCCAGCTTCTTCCCATAGATCAAAGATGTGCATGCTAGGTTCCGCATTGGCTGCAGGATGAATATGGATGTAAGTGTATATGTCCTCTGTGTTAGTCCTTTGGTGGACCGGCAACCTCTCTCCCAGCCTCTTGTGGGAAAGACTCCAGCCCTCTGCGATCCCAGTTGAAATGGCATTAAGAAAATGGATGGATGGACTGATAGTCATGTTAACTGATAGATGTCAACTAAAAAGTTGTTGTTTCTATACCTAGTTGATCCTGCATGTGTTCTCTTGGTGTTCTTGCTCCATTAAGAACACCACAAAGTGCCATGCAGTTTGCAGCAGTGTGTTTAAAGCACTGCTGCAAACTGCATGCTCCGTGTACAAAACATCCGGGAGAGCAGATGTAAACAAACACAGAGGAGGGGAAAATCAGGGAGACACAGACAACATGCAAACAAACACAACGGGCAGAGAACTGCCCGACCGTGACATAAACAGTACATCTGTATGATGACTGACACCAGCACCACTGACTCAACAATGACTATGGCCCTTTTCATGTAAATGGCCTACCTGACTCTCCACTCAAGGGGGTCTCTGTTGCAAGAGCTCTGTCTCCCGTATGTCCTGATGTATCAGAAGTTAGTAGTGATCCCATATGTGTCAGGAGTATCGGAACAGTTGAGACGCATTTTTTCTAAACACCGGGTCTCTGTGGCTTTTAAACCCCAAAACACGCTGTGCCAAAAACTGGTCCACCCCAAGGATCAGGTCCCCTGACACAAACAGAGTAACATAGTGTACGCTGTTAAGTGCCAGGAGGATTGCCAGGATTTATCCATCAGGGAAACCAAACAACCTCTGGCGAAGCGGATGGCACAACACAGAAGAGCCACCTCATCAGGCCAGGACTCCGCAGTCTATTTACACCTACAGGCCAGTGGACACTCTTTCAGTGATGAGGATGTACACATCCTGGACAGGGCGGAGTCAAGGAGGCCATTTACGTGAAAAGGGAAAGACCATCTCTGAATCGAGGAGGGGGCCTAAGGGTACATCTGTCACCATCTTACAATGCTGTGATTGCAGCTATTCCCCAACTCTCTGTGAATGGTACTCATGGTTGTTGATCAGTGTTCATGACATTGTTAGTCAGTGGGCTGGTTTCAGTCATTATGCAAATGTCCTTTTTATAATGTTGGAAACCTGCAGTCAGCTGAGACTGAAGATGTCACCTGGATGAGTGATGAAACGTTTCTCCCACTGAAACGTCCAGATGAAAAGAATCAACCTTCTGGGATCTGCCTCCCTTAGTTTTCAGCTTCATATAATACACAGCCAGTAGGCCCTGATCACATGACTGGTGTGCTTGATGAAAAGTGTTAGTGTTTCCCACCTGCTGTTTTTTGGCCCACAATAACAGAGAAACTGCAGTTTTTATCTAAAGCTATCAAATGTTCATCCAATTTGAAAATGACTAAATATTTATTCCATTATCAAATTCACTGTCCCTATTCTCATCATTTCACAAAGCACTTAATCAGTGCAGATCCCTGAAACTGTACCTGAGGTCCCTGCAGCAGCAGCCTGGCATCATAAAATAAGGAGCAGGAGGAAGATGTGTTCCCATGGCAACTGGCTCGTCTTTTCATTCTACAGAGCTCTGTGCTGCTGAGAAACAGAGAAAAGGAGGAAGTGCTGATCGGGAGAAAAAAGTTATGAGGAGGCAAACTAAGTCGGGGAAGAAATATCAAAATGTTTAATTTGGGGGGAAGGAAAAAAAATTGAGACATGACACAGAAATAAATCAAGACACAACAATTTAAACACTTGTGCCTCAAGCCTTCTAAAGGGAGCTCAAAGTATTCCCATACAGAAAATCACACCAAAGCAGAATTCAGAATTAAAAAGAATTTTTTTTTAAACGACACAACATTTTGCTCTGATGAACAACATAATTTATTCGTTGTACTGTACTGACTGCACATAATGGTGGTGTGGGAGGCACCATATATAGTGACAGATCAGTTACCTGTATTATGAGCCATTAAAGAGCCCATGTTCATAATCGTATTATACTAAAGCAGACTGAAGTACAGAAATTACCTTCTGATACATGTTACATTTCTGCAGCACCTGTTTTGTTCTTTTGCAACATTGTAGCTCCTGTATCTTTAACATCCTGCAACAATGAGGTGTTGGTCATGCGCCATAGATAGGCATAGATTAAGGGGAACCTGACATGGGCAAAAGAAGATCTCATTGCGTTGTGGTGAAGATCTGCATAATGCGATTTAAATTGGGTAATAGGAAACTGGCCTTAGTGGAATATGTGCTCAGTTACAGTTGCTCTAGTGCATCATGGAAATAAATATGGCAATAACGCTTCCTCAATTTCTCATTCTCCCTCAGCTTAGAGTTTCTACATAGCTGCTGCTCGTCAACATACAGTCACGTGTTATGGTAAAGTTAGCCAAAGTAGCTGCTTCAGGTTAACATGCAGCATATTCCTGTTGTTGTTGCCAATTTAAAAAAACAAATGAACATTTGGCATGCTGTGCTGAGTTTAGGCTGATCTGTCGAGTTAATCGAAATAAATGTGTTATTTGGATGAGTTGGAAAATCCCGCGTTTTGTTTGTCTCAGATGGGTCAGTCTCGCTGGTGGGAGCAGGAGATTCCCATGGAGGGAACCATCCAGAAGGGGGAGCTCTTGACCTACAACTTAACTGAACTCATCAAACCTGAATCCTACCTGGTCCGCCTGACACCCATCACCCGCTACGGGGAAGGAGACTCCACTGAGCGCATTATCACATACAGCGGTAGGCTGTCTCGTTTTCTATCGTTCAATCCCCAAACAAGAGCAAACACTGGCTCTCAAATCTTTGTGGAGGAATTTACACCCACAGCTGTTTGCAACATTGCTTCAGATCACTGAGGTTCACATTTATGCACAGCTCTCTTAAGGCTTGCTACAGTGTTTCAAGTTGGGTTGAGGTCTGTAACAAACCTCTTTTTTCCAGGTATTCTTTAGTAGATTTGCTGTATGATCATTGTCCTGCTGCAAGATCTAAATTCAGCAAAACTTTACATGTGCTTTATATTGAAGGTAAAACCCTAAAATACAAAGAGAACAGAGAAAAAACCCAACAATCAACTCGATGCCTGCTGGGTGCCAGGTGGCACCACCACCAGCTGTGCACCACCATGCCTGATGTTGTAGGGACATGCTGTGTTTGGTCTTTGCCAGATATGGTGATGTACATTATGGCCAAACTTCTCCACTTCCACAGGACATTACAGAAGTCTTATGGTTTGTTCAGATGCAGCTTGGCAAACCAAAGCAGTGCTGCCATCTTCTTCTTAGAGAAACAAAGAAGCCTTCCAAGCAAACTGTACTTGCTAAGGGGTTTTGAATTTTACTGTCATGAACTTTAACATTTAACATGCTAACTGAGGCCTGTAGAGTCTGAGATGTAGCTCTTGGTGGGTTCATTGGCTGCAGCCATGGAGACAGTTAAGTCATACAGGACTTCTCCTTCTCATCCCTGCCATACATTCATGCTTCAGATGTCCATGAAGTTGGCCGTGGTGTTTCAGTGTCTAACTATAGGAGACACGTGATTATAAATGCAGCATTGGAAACAGATCCACAGCTATCAGCACAGACACAAACTCTTTCTGATTACAGTCTGCAAGCAGAAGGCAGACTTGCTGTATTTCTCAGGGGAAAATAAATGTTCATGTTTGATAAGTTTACTGTCAGAGAAAGATGTACAGGAACAGGAGAGAGGATTTTCAAAGGACTGCTCTGATAGTAAGTACGTAAGTAAATCAAATGTATTTATAAAGCACTTTTCACAGATAAAAATCAAAAAGTGCTTCACAATAAAACCACAAATGTAAATATAAAACAATGAAATTTGATAAACCTGAAATTTAAAGCTAACATGTAACCTCCAACTCTTGTTACATTACTCTTTAACTGGGCTTTTCATTATGTGTTGTCTGCTTATTTCATATTGAGAAATGCCTTTGACAATAAATTGTTGCACTGGTGCCTGTCAGTTTTGTATCGTCACGTTTATCTCCTGAGCAGAGAGGCTGAGTGCATTTCAGTTCAGGACTCAAAGGATTCTGAATTGAAATTTACAGGAGAATTTGCAACAGCAGTGATGGCGTCAGAAGTATAATGTGTAGGCAAAGAAAAGAGAGAAACTCTTTCATGTCCTGTGGTTCAGTGAAACAGGATTGAGATAATGCTTCAATAAAACGCCCTAAAAGTGGCCTCGTGCTTTTGAAGATGGCTGCTGAGTAACGGGCTTCAGGGACTCATCAATTAGAGTTTGGTGAGATTATACAAAGTTCACCATGACATTAGCTTTAAAGTGGCTGTAGGTTAGAAAGCAGTCATATTCATTAACGTGGCTTATAAGGCGATTACCCCCCTGCTACCTGATGTATACTAAAGGTTATACACCTTCCACAAGGAAGGGGTCCCACTCAGACCCATAGTCAGTAGCATAAACTCAGCCACTTATAACATTGCGAAACACCTTGTTACCATCCTTGCACCTCCCGTGGGGAACACCCCACACCACATCAAGAACTCCACCGACTTCACCGACAAGGTCCAGAAACTTACCCTGGACCCAGATGAAACCATGGTGTCCTTTGATGTAGTCTCTCTCTTCACTTGCATACCCACCATCGAAGCAGTGGAGACTGTCAGAAAACAACTACAAGAAGACAGCTCCTTGGAAGACAGGACCAACTTCACACCCGATCAGATTTGCACACTGTTAGACCTCTGCCTTACCACAACATACTTCAAATACAACGAAGGCTTCTACAGACAAAAACATGGCTGTGCCATGGGCTCCCCTGTGTCACCTATTGTAGCCAACCTTTACATGGAGGAAGTGGAAAGAAAGGCTCTTGGCTCTTTTAAAGGGAGAGTACCCAGCCACTGGTACAGATATGTAGACGACACCTGGGTCAAAATCAAGACACAAGAAGTGGAATCCTTCACTGCGCACATTAACGCCGTGGATAAAAACATCAAGTTCACCAGGGAAGACACAAAGGATAACTGTTTGCCTTTCCTGGACTGCGCTAAGCACATTGAAGAGAATGGCAACCTCAACATTGAAGTTTACCGAAGCCCACACACACGGACCAGTACCTCCTCTTTGACTCCCATCACCCTCTGGAACACAAACTTGGAGTAATTAGGACCCTACACCACCGGGCAGAACATGTTCCCTCTAAGCCTGAAGGGAAAAAGAAGGAACACACACATGTAAAGGAAGCACTGAAAACATGCGGTTATCCGAACTGGGCGTTCATAAAGTCAGCAAAGATGCACAGAAAAGAAGATCAGACACCAGCGAGGGAGGATAAGAAAGACAGACGCAACAACGTTGTCATCCCCTATGTAGCCGGTGTATCAGAGAAACTCAGGAGAGTTTTCTCCAAGCACGACATCCCAGTGTACTTCAGACCCAGCAACACACTCAGACACAAACTGGTTCACCCGAAAGACAAAACTCCAAAACACAGACTTAACAACGTGGTGTATGCTGTACAGTGCAGCGAAGAATGCCCAGACCTCTACATTGGCGAGACCAAACAGCCACTTCACAAGCGCATGACACAACATAGAAGAGCCACCTCCACGGGACAAGACTCAGCAGGCCATCTGCATCTTAAGGATAAAGGTCACTCTTTCGAGGATGCCAATATTCACATATTGGACAGAGAGGATAGATGGTTTGAAAGAGGAGTGAAAGAGGCCATCTATGTCCACTGTGAGCGACCATCTTTGAACAGAGGTGGTGGTTTACGACACCAACTGTCTGCCATCTATAATCCAGTTTTGAGTTCCCTCCCCAGACGCCTTAACGCCCACTCACATCCTGGGCCATCTGACCTCAGGAATTCACATGACAAGGTGGGGCCAGGTTTCACAATGAGCTCACCCGAAACCCTGGCTGATTAGGTCCCACACCCGCTTTCACACCTTGGCGCATGTGATTAGGTAGAGGATTATTAGGGGTCCTTTTGTCCCTCTCGGTGGGGGAAAACTCCCACTGGGTTTAAATCTGGGACTCTTGGCCATTTGACCTTAGAACTGAAGAAGCTTCTCGGATGAGAGGTGAAACGTCTTCAAGCAACTTAAAGAAGTCCAGACGCTTTTCTTTGCAAACTCCTTTGACTACGATGACCTGGATGACTGAGAACCTTCACAGACACTAAAGGTTAGGGTTCCCTGTCCCCCACACCGCAACCTAAACCCTCAGAATAAAGGCAAGCAACAAATGCTACTCACATGTCTTTTCCTCCTTATCTATAAGCTTATAGTTAGAGCTGGAACAGGTGACCCTTAGCCTGACCCTTATTCCAGCATAACTGCTGGTGGGCTTTCCATGACCCGATGAGCATTTTTTTTCACTCATCTCTTTTCACTTCCTGTTTGTCTGTACGCCAACATACTGCATTTAATCATTAATATTGTTTCGACTCTGGCCTTCTCTCTTTTTCTGTTTTAAGCCACTGATGAAACAGCCTGTAAAGTGATGTCAGGAAGCATGAGCTGATGTGAGAAGGCCAGTCTCTGACAAACCGCAGAGGAGGGCTTCACAGGGCAGGTTAAATGCCTCAAATGTTAAATAATAATTTATATCTGTGTTGAATGACTTAAGATAACAAGACTTTTAGCTGAAAAGTTAACACTTCAGCTAAAAGTGCAAACAGTTGAAGTGTCACAGAAATCCTGGTGGGAAGTGCAGACAGGAGTCAAAGTAAAACACAAAAACACGAGTGGAGTAAAATCAGGCTGACAAACAGAGAAACATCCTGGCTCACAGCAGGAGACACTGATGCACAAACACAGTAAACATGACCTAGTCTGCTGCGTTATGATGAATTTTGACTGTCAGTGAACATCCTGCCACCTCCAGATCATGATTTTACCTCTGTGCCACAAACACAACCATGATGGTAACTGCACTTTGTACAACATACCTCATTCACACAAACCCTTTTTCCTCCACCTAATTGCTTTGTATCTAACATGCACACATGAACACATCAGAGAGCAACTTGCTTAACTTGCCCAAGGACACTTATGCATGTAGGCTGGACAATAGAACAGCCAGGACCAATGTTCCCTCTAATGTTTCATGTGTCTGAGCGAACACACAAACTCCCTGAGCGGTCCCTTGGACCACTGTGAGCAACAGCAGACGTGTGCACTGTGGTCACGCCAGCATCGAATCCATCCAAGTTGCATGGTTTATTAAAATAATGAAATTACAGCATTTACATTTATGTTAGACTACTTTTAATTAACTGCATTAGCCCACTTACAAGGAAAATGTAAAAAAATCTTGTTCATGACCTGTGTAGTATGTTAACACTATTGGAAGTAAAAATAACTTGAACTCCAATTTTGAAAACAAAACTTTCTTTTTATTTGTGACTTGTATTATGAGTCTGAGTCTGTGGTCTGGGAGAGTCCTGTAACTCTGTCTGCAAAATACAGTATATAATGACCAATGTTGGGCAATTAATTATATAGTTACTTCTTCAAAAAAGTAACTGAGTTATGCAAACAACAAAGTGTTTTGCAGCTGTTTACCTAAAAATGCAGCCAAGGCGTTTTTAAATAAACATTTCAAACTATTTACAGAACAATCAGCTGTTCTGCATCAAATCTGATGCCACACAAATTATTTGTGCCACTCCAAAACTAATTTCTGTCCACTATGAGATAAAGGAGAACAACAGCCTGATACCTGCAGGCCTGACAACAGGAGATGTATCACTGCTGTAACACCTGTAACATTCAGCAGCCGCCTCATTGTTCTGACACACACAACAAAACTATTGACTACACTACACACTAACTACACACTAACTACACAAGATTTGCGCTAAACGTCTCAAATCTCTCACATCTCAAAACACCGCTGTCACTCCTAAAACTTCCCCCGTTTCTTAACAACTAGATGCCATGTTGCCATACCATTTTTTGATTGGTCGACATGGTACTTTTTTGGACGAATAGGAAAGAGAGAGGGGGGTGGGGGTTTGTTTTTGCTCACAGGCTTTCGAGCGTTTTCCTTATAAAACGCTGTTTTTACCCTTTCTTCCCACAGTAAATATAAACAACGATAGTATTCAGGAAGAAAACCAAACATTGCAGATATTTTTATCATAACTCTGGTTTTACGTGGCCTATCAACACAATTTAAAAACTGGTATAAAGTCCACACTTTTTCCGTCAATTGTTCCGTCTGTCCTGCTCACATCTCCAATGGTTGTACACGTTGTCATTAACGTGGCTTCACTGCACATCAGCCACGCCGCTTTGCTAGCTAAAACACTGGTGTCGGCACATAAGGACGCTGTCATAGCCTGTCAACGACGTTGATTAGCTGCGTATATACGAATGTGAATCACTTCATTGGCTGGACTATAGGATAAGGTGGCATCGTTCTAATCCCATACAGGAGCAGCCAGTCACTTACTGACTAACACTGCAAAACAGAATTGTTAAAGATTTAATTTTAATTTCAATTCAGGTTAGATTGTTTTTGTGCACAACGCAGATTTTCTGTGCGCAGAGACCGTGCCAGCAGTGCAGAATTGCGCACGCGTGCAGCTTAGAGGGAACATTGGCCAGGAATCAAACTACCAACCTTCCTTCTCTACCTCCTGAGCTACAGCCACCCCAGAGAGCAGCTCAGGTTTCAGTATCTTGCCCAAGGATACTTATGCATGCAGACTGACATTCAGCTGGGTCACATGATGCTCTGCATGTCACCATCTGACATCTGTCAAAGCTGGATTTAAGAGAAGAATGGATACCCTGAACCCTGCAATTAGGTAATAAAAACTGTTTTCACTGCGTGTGATTTAGTAGATTTAGGTTTTCTAATCCTTCATTAGTTTGTAAATGAATTTTATTTCTTCCCAACACAACACCTTGGCCATGGTTCAGGGTTCTTGTCAGATCAGCATTTCCTGATGTCCTACAGTTTGGATAAGAACAGCTCGGCAGATGAAGAAGAAGAGTTTGGATGTTGGTCTTAAACAAAGGGTCACATAGTACAAGGCCCTGTTTGAGAATGTCAGCCTTATAGAGCTCTGTGGTCTGACAGCTGTGAGGCAGTGTTCATGTGTACTTAAATGATAATCTACACTTTTTTCTTCTTTCTGTTACCAAACTGTCATAGATTTGAGTCATCAAGGTTTCCAGCATGGTTTACATTTGGTCAGACACTGAAGTGCTGTGGTAATATTATTGAGATTGACACAGTGTAACAAAGTACAAGACAGGCACACACCTCAGAGCTCTGCTGGTTGAAAATGAAGCACAAGCTCACTGCCAAATAATGCAGCAGCTGTTCACACAGTTTGCAACAGCTGTACAGTGTGTGTGTGTGTGTGTGTGTGTGTGTGTGTGTGTGTGTGTGTGTGTGTGTGTGTGTGTGTCTAGGCTACTTCCACTTTCGAACAGCTGCTTGAGTGTTCAAGGGTTTTATAGGGCAGGTTAGAATCAGGTTTAGGTTGTAGGGTAAGCAGCCTGGGAGTGTCACCGAGGTCTGCACAATCCAATCTATTCTTATATCATAACTTTAGCATATGTTCTATGAAATGTGTCCAGGCCAGAGGGGCTCAATAACAGGTTTACACTGAAAGGTCACCTGCTGTTTTTTGTCTTGTATTTTCCTCATGATCTAAAAAGCTGTTTATAGTCCAGCTTGATTGTTTGCATGTCACAGTTACTGTCCTGGATCATAATGGTTCTGTTCACACTGAATGTTTTCGGACTGCAGGACTGCTATCTGTTCTGACTGACCTCTTCTTTTTTGTCCCTTCACAGCTCCTGTTAACCCACACCTCAGTAAGTATCTGCCCACACTGACACACAGTCACACACTGGGCTGCACTGGGGTTTAAAAAAGTCCATTTCAAATGGTGTTCTATACTGGGAACATAACTAAAGGTGGATTAGCCATATATAAAGAGTGTAGACTCATGCAGGAAGTAAAGAAAAAGCTTTTCAGGTGCGTCCCACCTGACCTGCTTACAATCAGCCGATATTTATTTATTCTTATATCATGACTTTAGCATATGTTCTATGAAACGTGACCAGGCCAGAGGCGCTCAGAGTCCAGGTGGATGGGTTGAAGTTTAACATTTTAAGTCATATAATATCACTGGTCGATTACATTGTAGTTATTCCAGCGTTCTTCTGTTATTTTAGCATTTTGGTTATTGCTGTTTGTTAGTTAGTTCCTTCCTGTGACTAAAAGTTTGTCATATTTTTACAGGTAAAAGTTTATATAGCATCTTATTTTCCTTGAAATGTGACAGGTGTCTGTATGTATACTCTTCACTTACTTCCATGCGCTGACATTTTGGATAGGACCTTCCCATCCTGTTTGTTGGCGGCAGATCAAATGTGCACATCTACCCTTGCTACACGAAGAGATTACTTCTGATTGGATCACTTCCAAACTCGCCCTGCCTCTCTACACAACCTAAATAACTCTGATTGAATCTCATCTCTCAGGAACATTTTCATCTTATTTCTGTTCGTCGGTAAAGCGTCAAAACATTTCACAGTTTTTTGTCTTTGTGCGTTAGTTTAGTTATCAAAAATAAAGGTAGCTGATGAAAACTACGACTGAAAATAAACACTGGTTTGAAGCCAGTTAGCTTTGGCTGCAAGGAATTTAATGACTCCTCCAGTTCCATCTAACAAGCTTCTGGCAGTTTGTGGTGCATATGCTCTGAGAAAACACAGCTCCATGTTGTTTTGGTTGAGTGTTAACTCTAAGCTTCACATGCTTTAATGATTGAAAAATCTCCATGACATCACCAAACGCTCCAAAGTGAGCGAGTACAATCAGTGTAGAAACTGTGAAATGCATTTGTACCATCGTACTGATGATCAAAAGAAAACCACTCAGAGTTTGGCTTCACGTTGTGAGATTTACATTTAATATACAACTGAGCTTGCTGTGCTGTAGCTCTTATACTTTACCTACTCCAGGGTCTGTAACTTTGTCATTTTAATACGATGAAAGTAACATTGTGCTGGTTTCATTAAATATGCTAAAGTTATTATATAACAAATGAGCTTATTCTGAGCTGATCAGGTGGGAGTGGAGCAACCCAACAGCTGACATGGAAACAGCCAATCACATCACACTTCATAAATCCAGATTTGGAATATTTAATATTCACAAGTTATTACATGATTTTCATGGACAATGAAACAGATAACTCTTGAATTTGACAGCTGAATTTAGATTTTTCTGTAGGTCAAGTATGTATTTATTAAGGTTATATTTGTGTGTGTGGTTTGTGTGTTCAGGGGAGTTCCAGTGTGGTTTCGAGGATGAGGCATTGTGTTTGTTCTCTCAGGACAAAAATGACGTGTTCGACTGGACACGCCACAGTGCTGCCACACGAGACACCAAATATACGCCAAACACGGGACCAAGCTCTGACCACACTGGCTCCAAGCAGGGTACACACACACACACATACACGCATACACACACACACATACACACACACAACAGTGGACATCACTTACGTTTCCTGAATATCGTGTCTCATTAATAAATGTTTCACACACAAATCCCAAAAACATTCAACTCACTTTTAAATCAAATGACAAGAACAGTCTCAGTTCAAACGTTACATCAGCAACTGTTTTCCCGCACAGCTAACTTTACAATGCTGACCATAGTAAACCAGTTTTACAGATTTCATTCATGTGTTTAGTTTGGTTTTCTACACTTTATTTAGCCCATATTTGGTAGTAATACGAATTAATAATTATTATTAGTATTATTCAAATGTGTAATTGTTGCAGAGGGGCTGAATCAGTCTGCTGCTGAACTGTTGGGTGGGTCAGATTTATCAGTAATGGATAACAGTTGATTCAGTGACCTCTTGAAGAGGTCACCAGTCAGTCACCAGTCACAGAGTGAGCTTTCTTGATCAGTTTACTCAGTGTGTTGGGGTCACCAGCTTCAGCACATTTTAAGCCTTTTTAAAGCATCATCACTCAGAGATGCAAACATGTGCCTTTTCTGGTTTCCTCCTATGCTGCTGTCGCTCATTACATTCACTGCTTTTTACAGTAGCAGCGAGGCTTCTCTAACTCTACAACATCTCCACCCTTCTCTGAGATTGTTCCTCAGGTAAACATGTTTCCTACATAGAGAAATGGAAGCACTGCAGTATGCAGATACTGGACACACAGTTTTTCCTGTACAGCCCGCGGTTGACTGAAACACACCATCTTAACTCATTTCCCTTTAAGAACACCCTCCTTTTAAGAAACTTTTTTTGGCTACCCCTCACAAACACATGGTCGAACAGCAGGTGGTCGGGGCTTTTGTGGTCATAAAAGCACTGTGTGTCTGAGATGACCAAGATTTATGAATATTTCCTCTCAATTTCATTATACAGATAAAAAAGTAAGAAAATACTGGAATAGAACATTCAAGTCTGAAATTTAAACATCTGACTCACAGAGATAACTTGAACATATACACTACCGGTAACAAGTTTTAGAACACCCCAATTTTTCCAGTTGTTTATTGAAAATTTTGCAGTTTAATGTCTCATTGCACTCTGAAAATAAAGCAGAGTACAAATAAGCAATTGTAGTAAAAAAGAAATCATGGAATCGGTTTATAGACCAAAACGTATTCTAACCTTTGACTCATCAGTAGCACCTTTGGCAGATATAACAGCTGAACACAGCCGTGGCATTCTTTCTACAATAGAAATCAAATATTCTCCCATATCTGTAGCAGAAGTTCCCATAAATGTGGACCTTGTAGGTTGCTTTGCTTTCACTCTTCTGTCCAGTTCAAACCAGCTCGATGGGGTTTAAGTCTGCAGACTGTGCTGGACACTCCATGTTTACAACCTTACCGTCTGTTGTGTCTTTGGGTCTGTCAGACCTCTTTAAAGGCACCAGCTTTAAAGGCTTGATCAACCTCCATTGCTGCAGAACAGCTTTAAACTGTTAACCCATGTTGTGTTCCCTGAAAAAAGGCCTTTTTGTATAATTCAATAATAAATGCACATTATTTTTCCATTTTGGGTAATCTGACCTTGTTTTTGTAATTTCTGGCAGTTTGCCACTTACCTTTCTACCACTTCAAGCTGTTCATTGGACTTTAACAACTTGAACTGCTGTAAATAACTGGAAAAATTGTGCTGTTCTAAAACTTTTGACTGGTGTATGTTCTCCTGAGAACTAAGGAAAAAAGAATCTTCCCTTTTAACTTTTTTGTGATTTCCTTCTTATTTGGAGCTAAAAGAGACACCCATCATGTGACATATCAATGGAAAGCCCATGATGTCCTCTATTTAATACATCAGGACTTAGTAGGATAGCTCAAATAGACCAAAAGCAAATGTCCATTACAGAGCACATAAACCAATAGGCTGGTTCTCAGGAGGATGTGAGAGAAAATAAGGATAACTGGTCCACTGTAAACGATATTAAAAAGTTTTCAGTGTATGTTTTATGTTGGTGTCTGAAGTTTCATTGACTTGTTAGAAAACATCAAACATCTGTTCCACTGTAAGTGGAAATCTCTTTTTCTATCCCACTTTCCATTTCCACTTCAGTTCTCTCCGGACTTAAACAAACTGAAATCATTTCTTTGCTCTGGGTGTGCGTCTGTTTATTTTTTTGTGTTTCATGGGGGCGATCGTGGCTCAAGAGTTGGCAGTTCGTCTTGTAATCGTAAGGTTGCCGGTTCGAGCTCCGACAGTCTCGGTCGTTGTGTCCTTGGGCAAGACACTTCATAAACCTATTGTGCACATGCATTCTGTCCCTGATTTCCCACACTACACTGACACAAGTGCAAGTGTATTGCAGGCCTATATCTCTGAAACTGAGAGTCTAAAGAAGCAGGTTGCGGAACTGCAGCTGCAACTGATGACAAAACTATCTAAAAAGCAAAGAAAGCGACAAGTTAAAGCAATGGAAAAAAACACAAGAGCCACCCGCACCTGTAGTTGACACTCTGGTACACCAAGTTCCACCACGAACCCCAGTGAGAGCTGAGCCTAAGGCTTGATTCTGTTTTAGGTGCGGTGAAGACGGCCACATAGCCAGGAACTGCGAAAATGCTATAAACAAGGCTGGGGTTGATCAAAAGTACAAAGAACTAAAAGCCAGACAGGAAGAATGGAAAGCCCAGCAGCAGGGTCAAGCTTTAAACTGGAGCAGGCTCCGGTAATGGGACATAGGGGAACCAAGAACATTCACAAGAGTCCCAAGTCAGAACAGAGATGCCAAAGTAAACAACAACATGCTGAATCCATTCCAAATCACCTTCCAAATGGACTAGTCGGATCAAGGTCTCTTGCAGAGGTTAAAATAGGGGAACTATCACATAGTTGCGTCATTGACTCAGGGTCTCAGGTTACCACAATTTCAAAATCATTTCAGTTGACCCACTTACCTTCTCATCCTCTTTTGCCATTAAATGATCTGTTAGAAGTTGAAGGTGTTGCAGGCCAAATTGTCCCTTATCTTGGGTACATTGAAGTTGACATCACTTTCCCACAGAGTTTCACGGGGAAGGAGAAAGTTGTAACTGTAACTGTAGCCTGAAATGGACATGTCAGAAATGTCTGTGCAGGCCCCGGATCCACTCTTCTAGTCGAGCCCCAAAGCCAGTCCAGCCTACCAGGTGGCTTGATATTTTCCAGCTATGTAATGTCAAAGCCACGACAGACATCCTTCAAAGTTCCCATTCTCCTAAAAAGTGAGACAATGCATGATATCATTCTGCCAGCTCACCGTCCTTTGGCAGAGATATCTGTTCCACTTTCAGTTTCTCCTGCAAGGTCTGAATGTAGGAATCGAACTAGAAGTTCAGAACAGAAACATGCTCAGTGTTACATCACCCACAAAGTAAAACCAAGTGACAAAATCCAGTTCGATTTGTGAGGAAGCTTTCAAGACCCTCATTGAGAAGTTGCCATCTGCACCAGTGCTTGGGTTTGCTGACCCCAGAAAACCCTATGCTTTACATACCGATGCTAGTTCACATGGCCTTGGTGCAGTCCTATACCAGGAAGAAGAAGATCGGTTAAGAGTCATCGCCTATGCCAGCAGAGGCCTGTCAAACTGTGAAAGAAGGTACCCCACTCACAAACTTGAATTTCTTGCATGGAAGTGGGCAATTACAGACAAGTTTGCTGATTATTTGTATGGAGCTGACTTCACTGTCATGACTCACAATAACCCACTAACCTACGTTTTAACGTCTGCTAAACTTGACACAACTGGACATCGATGGCTTGCTGCTTTGTCGAATATCAATTTCAACATGCAGTACAGAGCTGGTAAAAGAAATCAGGATGCCGATGGATTATCAAGACGGCCGCATGTTTCTGTTGAAACTGATGACAATACAACTGCTGAGGATGAGAGAGTAAAGCAATTCATTGCAAAGTTTACAGAAGAGAGAAACAGTGCAACATTTCCAATGGATGCTCTAAAAGCTGTATGCGAGAAGCACCAAGTACACATATCTCCTGACACCAAAAGGCTAAACCACTACTTACCTGCTGCGGTGGAGTGTTTGGCAGTGGATGCAAGTGCGATACCTGACAAGTTTGTTCAAGCCAACGTGCTGACTGGTACTAGCACTCCTTCTCGACTCTCCCAACAAGATTGGGCTGCAGAACAAAGGCGTGACCCTATAATAAGCAGAGTCATAGATCTTGTCCATACAGGCAAAATGCCTTTCCTATCGTCTTAGGCAAAAGGAGGAAAGGGAAGTCCAACTCATGTTAAGAGTACAGGATCAGTTGTCCATAATAGACAATGTCTTGTACCGGAAGCGAGTGTGCCAAGGCCAGACTCTTTTTCAACTAGTGCTTCCGTAGGAGTACAGAGAAGTAGCTCTTGAAAGTCTTCATGATGCAGTAGGTCACATGGGATTTGAAAGAACTGTTGACCTTGTGAGAACACATTTCTTTTGGCCCCGAATGTTCTTAGATGTTGAAATGAAAGTCAGAACATGTGAAAGGTGCATCCGCCGCAAGGCTAGAGCTGAGAAATCTGCCCCACTGGTAAATATTAAAACCAGTCGACCACTTGAGTTGGTGTGCATGGACTATTTGTCTCTCGAACCTGACGGTCGAGGAACAAAGAATATTCTGGTGATAACAGATCACTTTACAAAGTTTGCTGTTGCAGTGCCAACTCCAGACCAGAAGGAAAAGACTGTTGCCAAGGCCCTGTGGAACAAATTCATCGTTCACTATGACATACCAGAACGGTTACATAGTGACCAGGGCCGTAATTTTGAATCGGCAGTCATGAAAAACTTATGCCAAATGTTAGGCATAAAGAAAACAAGAACAAGAACAACCCCCTATCATCCCGTACACTGCTAGGGATGCTTGGAACACTCCAAGAATAGGATAAACTAAAATGGCGTGATCATGTGCAGCCATTGGCTCATGCCTACAGTTGCACAAAAAATGACACAACTGGGTATTCACCCTGTCAGCTCATGTTTGGGAGACAGCCAAACCTTCCAATTGACGTGGCTTTTGGACTTAATGTGAGCAGGCAGGACAATGTAACTCACAGTGAATATGTGAAAAAGCTCAGGGAAAGTCTACAGGAAAGTTACAAACTTGCAACGTGGGACATAGCGAGAAAACTGCCCTACGCAATAAGTGAAGATATGATCTAAAAGTGAGAGAATCCACCTTGGAGGTTGGACATCGTGTTCTTGTCAAGAATGTTGGAATACAAGCGAAACACAAACTACCTGACAGATGGAGTCAGACGGTCTACAAAGTTGTGAAACAGATCAATGACTCTGCTGTATATGTTGTTGCTCCACTCTTGTCAGATGGGCCTGAGAGGATATTGCATAGAGATTTACTGCTATCGTGTGGGTTTCTGTCATGCTCAGTGCCAATCCAACCCAGTCATGGAAGTCCAGAGAAAGAGACACCCAAAGGCAACACCTCCAAAGAGAATCCATTTTCTGAAGTTGAAGGAGACTCAATTATCTTGGTGATGATGATATGATGATATGATTATGACTTTCCAGTAGTTTACGAAGACGTCAATTGCCCGGCTTTCACTACTGTCAGTGAAATCCCCAAAGCAACTGAGTCTGTGTCAAAACAAAGTGTGGACCCAGATAAGTCCGATCTAAACCCTGCAGTAGAGGAGTTTCATTCTGCACCCGTGGAGCTGGATGAGAGTGATGTTTCACTTCAAGACTCTAGTGGAAATGACCCTCCAATGAAAGAAACAGGTGTTATTGTTAGTGAGGAATATTCATCTGTTCACGATTCATGTGCTGATATAGATCCAGCTACAGAAAGTGATGTTGAACCTCTGAAAGAAGCTACTGACGTAACTCAGGAGCAGTACCAAACTGAAAAAACAGGGCTGTCGGATGGAAAAGAGGAGAGTGATGGAGATGGATTAGAGGCAGAAGTTGCTGAAGATGAAAAACCTCCAGAAACAAGAGAAATCAGGCGGTCAACTAGGAACAGGAATGAACCTAGCAGACTAACCTACAACACCTTGGGAAATCCCTTAACATTAGTGATGCATTCTCTTTTAAACAGTCTTGATCAGGTTTTTTCACATGCCCTTGACTCAAACGTCTTGATGCATTCTCAATCATCCAGGAAAGTAAATCTCCAAAAGTTGAATCTGTTCATCTGGACGTAGCGTTTTGTGGGAGAAACGTTTCGTCACTCATCCAAATGACTTCTTCAGTCTCAACTGACTGCAGGTTTCCCCAAACCTTATAAACAGTACATTTGCATGATGACTGAAACCAGTCCACTGAAGGAACAATGGGCTGTGAGGTCAGTTCCTTAATCATAATTATGAAACACGCTGCGCCAAAAACTGGTCCACCCCAAGGATCGGGTCCCCCGACACAAACAGAGTAACATAGTGTACGCTGTTAAGTGCCAGGAGGATTGTCAGGATTTATACATCGGGGAAACCAAACAACCTCTAGCGAAGCGGATGGCACAACACAGAAGAGCCACCTCGTCAGGCCAGGACTCTGCAGTCTATTTACACCTACAGGCCAGTGGACACTCTTTCAATGATGAGGATGTACACATCCTGGACAGGGAGGAACGCTGGTTTGAGGGCGGAGTCAAGGAGGCCATTTACGTGAAGAGGGAAAGACCATCTCTGAATCGAGGAGGGTGCCTAAGGGTACATCTTTCGCCATCTTACAACGCTGTGATTGCAGCCATTCCCCAACTCTCTGTGAATGGGACTCATGGCCATTGATCAGTGTTCTTTGATCAGTGGGTTTTGGTCAGTGATTGTTGATCAATGGTCATGGGAATTTGCATAATTATGATTAAGGAACTGACCTCACAGCCCATTGTTCCTTCAGTGGGCTGGTTTCAGTCATTATGCAAATGTACTGTTTATAAGGTTTGGGGAAACCTGCAGTCCGCTGAGACTGAAGAAGTCACTTGGATGAGTGACGAAACGTTTCTCCCACAAAACGCTACGTCCAGATGAACAGATTCAACTTTTGGAGACCTTGACTCAAACCCTTCCCCATGTGTTGGTAGAGTAAAAACCATTTAAAGTGACTGCTGTCATGCAGGGATGCATGCCCATTTAGGGGGGGAAGGGATGTAACCCAACTAAAATTTGTCTCATGAAAATGAACTGCTGTTCCCCAAGAATGTCAGTAGGTGGCACTATGAGATTGTTTAGTGCTTGTGAACTTGAGTTGATATAGAGAAGGAGAACAATGCTAAGGCTACATATGCTGGTTGGAGCTACTCACCGAGAGTTTTTCTTTAATCCATCCATCCATCCATCCATCTTCATCCGCTTTATCCGGAACACCTCACCCAGGAGGCGCCCAGGAGGCATCCTTGTCAGATGCCCGAACCACCTCAACAACAAAAAGGTTACGTGTGAAGACACGAAATTGGATTTTATTCTTCCGCTTGTTGGGAAATGCAGACACTTTTTGTTGATGACTGTTTTGTGGTTTCTGTTCATTTCCGGTTGTTGTTTTTTTGTCGGAGTCTAAAATTGTGAGAGCAAGGCCAGTAAATCCACCTGCTGCGAACCAGGATTCAGGATCCCCAGCTGTGATGCAGGAAGGTTTCCAGCCTACTTAGAAGTGACAACTGCATTGCTTCTTGACAGATAAGCATATGACATCTCAAAACAATACACTACCCGGGTAGTACCACTAACATTAACACTACACACACACTTCACACACCTGAACTGAAAAGACTGAGAAGAACTCTGAACTCTGGACTATGAAACTGAATACACGGACTGACAAATATGGACTATTGCAACTGTTGTGAACTGTTGAATGACTGTTTATGGTTTTGTTTAAATAAATGTTATCTGTTCTTTTAGCTGTGTGTCATTCGCTCCTTAGTCGATTCCTAGAGAACATAACCCCAAGATCCTAATTTTCTCTACATTCTGTAGTCGTAAAGTATCGTCTGTTACATTTGCTTTTATCAAAATGAGTTTAAGACTGAAAGTCTTTGTGTGTAAATTTTAAGCACAATAAAACTGGACTGATGAGACGCCATACTAAACTTCCACCTGCTTAACTGCAGATCCACACAGCCCAACTGTCACCTGGTTAAATATGCTGACGACACAGTTCTCCTGTCACTGCCCGCTCTGCAGGAGTTTGTAGAGTGGTGTGACAGCTCCAAACTTGAATTGAACATGAGCAAAACCAAAGAGATGGTGGTGACCTTCTCCAGTAGGCAGAGGGATCTGGCTGCTTCAGTCACCACCACCATCCACGGGAAACCAGTGGAGGTAGTTGAAGAGTACAAATACCTGGGAACCATCTTTGACAACCTCCTGAAATTCTCTGCCAACACAGAGGACATTCTCAGGAGGTGCCTCCTTAGGAAACGCAACTCCTTTGGAGTCAGCACACCCATCATGATGACTTTTTACTATGCCTTCCTGGAAAGCATCATGACCTTCTCCATCAGCTGCTGGTTCCACTCCCTCAGCCTTCAGAACAGGAACAGACTGCAGCACACTGCATCAGTGTGCTCTAAAATCATTGGCCTGCCTGTCAGAACTCTGGCACAGATTTTCAGCCAACAGGCACTTAGACAGGCAGCCAAAATAATCAATGACCCCTCTCACATTCTTCACCCCGCATTTCAATGGCTCCCCTCTGGGCGATGCCTACGCTGCATTTCCTGCAGGACTGAGAGGAGCAGAGCCACCTTTGTCCCCAAAGCCACTCTACTTTTTAACTCCAGCAGATAAGAACATTTCCCACACCCATAAACATAAACTACACTCTTCTTATACTGCCAACACTTTACTCACTTTTACTCACTTACAGTTATTTATTCACCTTTCAGTCACTTTAATTTTAAAACGGTCTATGTAAGTATATTCTGTGTATTTATTGCCCTGTCCTTATCTTCAAAGTCATGCTGCTCTGTTGTATCTTAATTGCCCCTTGGACATAAATAAAGTCTTTCTGATTCTGATTTTGACTCTGCTTTCTATACAGGGATCAGCTGAAATGAAACATGCCTATTCAGTGTGATTTAATCAGACAGAATAACTCCCAACTAGGGTGAACAAACACCTAAGATATGGTCATTTCATCAGTGGAACACCTGATTAAATGCCACATTTTCCAGTGTGGTTTGGCATTTCTTTGTGCCACACAGGCAGACACAGGTTATCAGGAAAAAGCAGGACATCAGTGTCAGACTGACTTTCACAGCCTGATTACAGAGAGACACGTCTGACTGAATTATCTGTATACTGTCACAGTGACACTGGGTTTGTAAGTAGGTGGAGTAAGCTCGCCTGTCAAACTGTCCAGTTATTATAAGATAACTTTAGCATCTTTCCCTGGATAAATTATTTTGAAAATAGTGATGACAGTTCATAGTTGAGTTTGTTTGTTAATTTGCATCTTATTTCATAACACTCACTAAAACCTGCCAGCTGTCAAAGAGATATTTCTAGAAGCTCCAGTGTTTTTGACCAGCAGCTGAAATCAACGTTAAAACACAGCGTGTTGATGTTTCAGTGCCAGTCAGAGACAAACAAAAATGAAGATGGTGACTTTGGTCTATCAGAGCGGGAGAAAATGCAGCCAGCAGTAATAACAGAGTATTTCAATTCTTCATATTTTTATATGAAAGTTTCACTGTGAAAGCATTCTCCTCGGTTTTTTCTCAATATTACAAAAGTGTGTCGATGGTGAGAATTTCTCTCACATTTATCCCTAAAAATCTGTGCGCTCTGTAAAATCTGTGTGGTATTTATTCCTTTACTTTTTGGCAATAAGCTTTAGAATGAAAAACACAGCATCTGCCCTCAGTTTGACACCATGTACAACACAGGAGATTATCTTCATCCATGAATCTTCTCTTCCTCTTTTTTCCCTGATTCACAGCTCCATATTCAACATGCTTTGCCCAGGATATCCACTCTCTCTCCTCTGCACACGTCAGCCTGAGCTGTCCCTCTGATATATTCGTTTCTGATCACTCCCAGTGAAAGGATGTTCAACTCTGCCACCTGTCTTTTTGTCAGTGCCACTGTCCCCAAACCATACATCATCATAACCTTGACACTACTGTCTTGTAAACTTTCTTTTTCACTCTTGTCCTTTTGTCACAAATGATCAGAGATGTGCAGGATCCTTCACCAAAGGAGAAAACTGGACATGTCAGAAATTTCACTTAGGGCTGACCTCATGTGTTTGGGTCTGGCTTAGCCCCCACTCAGATTAGGTCTCCCTTTTTTAATATTGACTTTTGCATGCTGAGTTCAGGTACAGGAGTCAGTGAAGACCTCTCTTCACCCTTAAAAAGTGTGTGAATGTGTGTGTGAATGGGTGGATGACTGGATGTGTAAAGCGCTTTGGGGTCCTTTGGGACTAGTAAAGCGCTATACAAATACAGGCCATTTACCATTTACCATTTAAAAGACTTTTTTGTGTAGACACTTGATTAAATATGGTGGCCTTGCAGAAAAAGTAACCTGAGGCACATGTTTTATTTTTGTTTGTTTTTCTTGCATTGAACTAAAACTGTCATGGCTTCCAAATCTCACTACCATCACAAGTTCTCCCTGGTAACACATTTACAGCCTCATCGACCTATAAGAAATTTTGCCCGTCAGAGTTGGTTTTGTTGTCACACCACAAAACTGGGAGAACACTTTAGTCAGATTGTATTACCAGTTGGGAGAGCTGGAGGTGTATATAAGCCTTGCTGTCAAACTCACCTGTGAATCTCAATAAGTGTGTTGGAGATCTCCAAAGCTGAACACTTGAGATGTCCCGTAGCAATTTGTTGGCAGAGAAAAAGCGACACAGCAGAAATGTGGACTGTAAGTCACAACCTGTCATCACCAGAGCGGCTTCAGGAGAGAAGAGGCTAACTAATGCAATGTGATTGGCTGTCAACACCTGGACATCAGACTCTGCCCTGAGGTAGAAGAACAGCATCACTGAGAGAAAAATGCACTTGCAGAAAATTCAAAGATTCAAAGAGCTGCAAAAGCAGGGAAACCCCCAAACCCAGAGCTCCCCAGAAGTGATCCAGTCCCGTCTGCTGTTTAAACTTACATTCAGAAACACATGATTTCTCCCACATAATGCTCTGTACCCTTCCTCCTGCTCTACGCCTACACTACCAGTCAAACCAGGACACACCTTCTCATTTAATGGTTTTTCTTTATTTTTACTACTTTCTACATTGTAGATGCAAACTGAAGACATGAAATATATGAGGCAGGATATATGGAATTATGTAGCAAAGAAACAAATCATGGAAATCTGTGCTTTGCACTGGTCTATGCAGAAAAGGTGAACGATGGTCTCTGCATGCATGGTTCCCACTGTGAAGCATGGAGGAGGAGGTGTGATGATGTGGGGGGGCTTTGCTGGTGACACTGTTGGAGATGTATTCAAAACTGAAGGCACACTGAACCAGCATGGCTACCACATCATCCTGCAGGAACATGCCATCCCATCCGGTTTGTGTTTAGTTGGACAATCATTTATTGTGCAATAGCACAATGACCCAACACACACCTCCAGGCTGTGTGAGGGCTATTTGACCAAGAAAGAGAGTGATGGAGTGCTGATGGCCTCCACAGTCACCTGACCTTAACCCAATGGAGATGGTTTGGGATGAGATGGATCGCAGAGTGAAGGCAAAAGGGCCAACAAGTGCTCAGTATCTCTGGGAACTCCTTTAGGACTTTCGGAAACCATTTCAGAAGACGAGCTCATGGAGAGAATGCCAAGAGTGTACAAAGCAATAATCAAAGCAAAGGGTGGATAGAGTAACAGTTTAAAGTGTAGTGGACAGTGCAGTTGTAGTGTGTTAAGTGTTAGAGTGTGGAGTTGAAATGCATTTAAATTGACATTGAAATTTGAATCATAACTAAGCGATCTGTACATGTTTGCCTATTTGAAACAAGGACCCAATAGAAGAGCCCAGTAAGGTTTTTATGTTCAGCATTGTTAAATGATGATGATGTTATAACAGTGAAAGCGTCTGACAAAATCACGATTCATATATGTGAATGACAGTGGCTGTGCTGTTATTTCAGCTGCCATAGGCTGGTTTTAAAAGACGAGCATCCTGGTCGTTTTGCACACTGGATCAGCTGTATGCAAAACAGGATCAGGCTGACCAAAAGTGAGAGCGCCATCAGAAGAAAAATACATCATGATGCGTTCATTGAGAAAACATGGTCATTAGAAATACAGAATTTTTTAAATTAAAACCAAGACTCCAATCAGCCAAAGAAGCTGCCTCACGGTGCTCTCAGAGGACAAGGAGTGTCTCACAGCAAGTTCTCACAAGTGAAAATAATGTTTGTCATTCAGGATGAGAATATTAAAATGTTTAAATACAAAGTTACGATCAAGATAAACAAAGTATCCCTGCAGACAAGGATTCATACTGCAGCAGACCGAATGAGACTGACTTTCCTCCAACCCTTTTATTTATGTAGACAAACAGTTTAGAGATTACGCAAAGTATGAAGCTGATATTGTCATTTGTAATGAAATTTATATTTAAATTCATACTGTGTCCGATCCCACTGTGCACACCTTTATCAACAGTGAGTAGTGTTGTCCTCATTTCTAAAATCTGTTGTAAATGCATATATTAACATGCATTAGGTACTCTCATCCTGCTTGTTAAGATACAAAAGGTTTAAGTAAAATGTTCCTGGCAGGAGTTGGCAGCTTAAAGTGGATTAACAGTACAACGTGGAAAAATAAAAATAGCTGTGCGTGCTCAGAGTTTAATCCCTGAGTAAACAAAGGTTAAAAGAAGTGAGAGCACACAGCTGACATGTGACAGCGGCTCTTTGGGGTTTTTTTTATCTCCTTTTCATTTTCTTCTAGAAAATCTCTTCCTTTCTGTGGCTTGTTTCCTTTGCAGGATCTCAGTCTGCAGCAGAATCTCATTAAAGCAAGCCCTTGGGGTAAACTGTGTAAACACAGCCACGTCTCTCCACACTCGTGTACAGTTTAATTTGTTCCGATTGTTTCCATGCTGGATGAGCCCGGGGTGGATTTGCTTGCACTGCTGTTCCTGCAGCAGGACTGTGACATCACTTTTTACAGTTGCTGCCTCAAGGACGCATCTGTGCAGATCAATGGGAAGGAAAGTGAGGCAAGGGCAAGGTTATACATTCAGTTCCCTGGACAGCTGCAGAGGTCAAAGGAAATTTCCTGGAGAGTTTGCCCTGCGGTGCTCATTTTCTTCTTTTTTGCTGTTCCTTCATTTCTCTAACTGTTCCTTCATCTCTCTAACTATTCCTTCATATCTCTAACTGTTCCTTCATCTCTCTCTAACTGTTCCTTCATCTCTCTAGCTGTTCCTTCATCTCTCTAACTGTTCCTTCATCTCTCTAACTATTCCTTCATATCTCGAACTGTTCCTTCATCTCTCTCTAACTGTTCCTTCATCTCTCTAAGTGTTCCTTTATCTCTCTCTAGCTGTTCCTTCATCTCTCTCTAGCTGTCCCTTCATCTCTCTAACTGTTCCTTCATCTCTCTCTAACTATTCCTTCATCTCTCTCTAACTGTTCCTTCATCTCTCTGTTCCTTTATCTCTCTAACTGTTCCTTCATCTCTCCGTTCCTTTATCTCTCTAACTGTTCCTTCATCTCTCTAACTGTTCCTTTATCTCTCTAACTGTTCCTTCATCTCTCTAACTGTTCCTTTATCTCTCTAACTGTTCCTTCATCTCTCTAACTGTTCCTTTATCTCTCTAACTGTTCCTTCATCTCTCTAACTGTTCCTTCATCTCTCTAACTGTTCCTTTATCTCTAACTGTTCCTTCATCTCTTTAACTGTTCCTTCATCTCTTTAACTGTTCCTTTATCTCTCTAACTGTTCCGTTATCTCTCTAACTGTTCCTTCATCTCTTTAGCTGTTCCTTTATCCTCCGTGTTGGTCAGGTGATTCTTCCAAAACAGGGATTAGTGTCTCAGTGTACAGTATTTCTCCTGTATCCCAACAACTGTCTATAAAATCACTTACAAAGCAATTTCAGTAACATTAAACAGGTAAAAGTAAAATAACAATAAATGCCTGAAATGTGAAAGAAAAGTAATACAGGAAAATTGAAATATTTGTGTGTGTACATTTCTTAAGAAGTCCAAGTTTCACAGTGAAAACAAAAACAAAAGGACTTAAAGAATAAATTTAAAAACAACATATCTGAAATCTTTTTACTCTCACATTTAACAAATGCATATGTATAACTACAAGCATATGCACATTTATGCACAGGTCACTATTGCAATGCCATGAATTAACATTTTTTCATATTTATAACATATAACATATATTTATAGCATATATTTTATATATAAGCAGAGTTTCAGTTAACATTGTTTGTAATTGTGTTGGCTATCTAATAGTGTAATTTTCTAAACTTATATTTTAACTCGTTTAATGTTATGTTGACCATGTGAAGGGTTACTTTTAAAGGTTTTTGAATGTATTTATTTTCATTTTCCTGGATATTTGTCACATTCGTATGACTCTTCAGCCAATCACATGCTTGTTGCTTGGGGAATTTTTTTGCATTTGATGTCGGCTGATTCACAAAGTGTTTGCTCTGCTGTTGCTCTAACTAACATGTTGTATGACCACCTTGATAAAAAAGTCAGGTGTCATGTTACTAGGGATGGGTATCGAAAACCGGTTCTTGTTGAGAACCGGTTCCCACTGTTTCAATTCCTTGGAATCGTTTGCCATTTTTGCAAACGATTCCCTTATCGATTCCAGTCGCCCCGAATGACGTCACCACGTTGCAGAGCGTCGGAGTGTACCTGGCAGGAAACACGGCGCCTAAGCGGCTCAAACGCTTAAAAGTTTGTTTATACTTTACGAGAACGAATGACAACAGGGCAACTTGCAATACTTGCAAAGTAGATATTTCATTAAGGGAGGAAACACTACGAATATGCAAAAGCATTCGCTCACAAAACCGCTCCGGACTCGTGAATCTCAACCCAGCAGCAGCAGCGGTAACGTTTGCACGTCATCTCCCGTTAATGCGGCGGTAAATAATCAACTAACAGTGCATATTATGTTAGCGCGATCTGCCTTATTACAAAACCTGCCATTACTGTGCATTTAGGTGACCATGATGAGACAGACAGACAGAGTCTGGCTGGCGCTCGCTGGCAGTTGTCGCTGCAGTCTACCGGTAGCGTCTCTTTTCAGGCCCGAATGTCACCGAGCAGTGACTAGTTTGTGGTCAAAACCTTGCAGCCATTTGCCACAGCAGATGGTAAGTGAATGTGTTTAATTGTAGGCAGGGACATTACTGGATATTCTTGTGTAATTGCTACAGAATAATTTATGTTATACTTTGTTATTGCTACAGAAGAATATTTATTTTATTATTTTACGTTTATAATTTTCCCCGGGGACCCTGTGACACCCCATTGAAGAGCGGTAGGCTGTGGATCTCTTAAGATCTCACTGTTGGGTTTGTAAGGCCATGTTACTCCTAAATTTCTATCTTGTTGAAAGAGAAGATATAAAACAGTTCTAAGCTAATCGACCTTAGTGTTCTCCTTTTTAAAAACAAGAATCGATAAGAGAATCGATAAAGAATCGAATCGTTAAACAGAATCGGAATCGTTAAAATCTTATCAATACCCATCCCTACATGTTACTGGCTGGCAGCGTTAGAGTTTTAATCATTGGTTAGTTTGTAAACCCTTTACCTGACCTCTGACCCCGACTCGTGTTTTTGTGATCTGTCAGGTTTCTACATGTACATAGAGACATCAAGGCCAAGGCTGGAGGGTGACACAGCCAGACTGTTGTCCCCGACATTCAACTCCAAAAGCTCCCCTGTCAGCAACAACCCCACCTACTGCTTTGCGTTTTATTATCACATGTATGGGAAACATATAGGTGAGAGTGAAGCAGAAATCCATGTGTCACAGCTACACCACGTGATGAATAAAAATAACGTTGAACAGCGCTGCTTCATGTCTTGTAGGAGCTCTGAACGTTTTCCTGCATCAGAAAGGTCAAGCGGTCACAGATACCCTGGTCTGGAGTCTTACCGGTAACCAAGGAGACCGCTGGTGTCAAGCCAAGGTCAACATCCACCCAACCACAGCCTTTCAGGTACAGCCCACACCAATCCCCACAGACTCTTTACTGCACACCACCCAACATAACAACTAGCAGCTGTAGAGCAGAGTGACCTTCTGTAGAGACCACACCACAGTAGCAGCACTGCTCCAGAAAGCATGCTCTATAGCAGCGGTCCCCAACCTTTTTTGCGCCACGGACCGGTTTGTGCCCGACAATATTTTCACGGACCGGCCTTTAAGGTGTCGCGGATAAATACAACAAAATAAAACTAGTACCGGTACCGAAAAAAAATTTATTCATAACACACGTGAAAAGACCCAGGAAAACCAAGTTAACAAAAAAAAGATAACAAAATAACGCTAAAAACCAATAAAAACCCTGAAAACCATACATTTCACACCCGAGTCTCACTCTCGCGGCCCGGTATCAAATGACTCACGGACCGGCCCGGGGGTTGGGGACCGCTGCTCTATAGCGTTTAAGAAGAAGAACACTGATCAGTTACATCAGTCAACACCTATACTTGAGTCAAGTATGTATGTGACTGGAGACAAATAAAGTTCCTAACATGATTCATCACAGCAACGGGTAAAAAAGAAGAGAGCAACTTGGGGGTTAGTATCTTGCCCAAAGTTCCCAGATGAATGTGTGTGAATGTTAGTTAGAAGAAAGTGACTGGGTGATTGTGGCATGTTGTATAGAGCGCTTTGAGTACTCCGGGAGAGTAGAAAAGCGCTATATAAGAATCAGTCCATTTACCAAGATGCTAGCAGGCAGGGCATACTTGGATCGACATAACCAAGTGGCCAACGTATTATACAGGAACATCTGTGCCGAGTATGGCCTGGAAGTCCTGAGGCAACATGGGAAGCTTTTATAGAGCTGTCTGTTTGTCGGCCAGCTAGATGTTTTATTATAGTGTTGGGACTATGAACCACATAAGGAATATAAAGAAGCAATTTAATACAATTACATATTGTGTTAAGGCAAAATAAACCTCTGTGAATAGATCCAAAATAGATGTAATGAGCTGGGAAATAACCAGATCCAGGGTTGATCCAGTCTGAATTCTTGATCCCCATCCACTTTGGATCTGTACCACCATGGAAGTGCCCGGATGTGGTTTGCCTATCCATTGTGGAGCCTGTTATACTTGTTAGCAGGCAGAGTCACTGCTGTCACGGAGACAGATGTAGGTGATCTTGAGCAGAAAGTATGGGGAAGTTCTGTACTTTCAAAATGTTTAATGGCTGAATCTGTGAAAACACGTCATGTTCAGAGCACAGTCAGACTGTCTGCAGCTGCTTTTATGAAATTGCTTTAAATACATGAAAATCATCAGGAGGAGACGATTTCACTCTGAGCTGGCACAACTGCTTTCTCTGTCCTTATATATTGACAAGGGTGTCACGGGTTGCCGGGGCAAGCCGTGTGTGAATTGTTAAAGGACCCAAGGTGCAGACTGCTTCGGAAGTCGAGCTTTATTAACATGAAGGTGAAACAAACAGGAACGTGGTGGACAAAACCAAAACCTAAGAGTAACCTAAACTGGGAAAAGCTAAGCAAAAACAAACCTGAAACCTTGAAACCTTGAGACATGAAACAGAGATGCAGGGAGAACAACGCGGGGAGAATGCACAGGAAGACGGAGGAAGATGCACAGAATGACGGATGGAGAGACGCAGACGAACCAGCAACGAGGACGAGGGAACACACACTATAAATGCACACACCAGGAATCAAGGGATGGGAAACAGGGGTCCAGGAAGGAGGGCTCGAAGCACAAGGTCAGAAAAACAAAACAGGAGCACTAGAAGATCCCAAAACAAAATACGAGTCCAAAAACAAAAATAAACACCGGAGCCCAAGAAAACTGAGTACAACACCAGTTCAGAGAGCCGACCAGGAGGCCAGCAGCACAGATGTCCAAAACAGAACATTTCAGGGGGCCGGCCCGGAGGCCGACAGCACAGGAGTCCGAGCAGTTCCGGGGGCAGCGGCGGCGACGCAGGTGAAGGAGATCCGGAGGCCGACCGTGCGGAAGGCAGCGGTGGCGACTCAGGCGAAGGAGATCCGGAGGCCGACTGAGCGGAAGGCTGCAGCAGTGGCTGCGGCTGCGGCTGCGGCTGCGGCAGCGGCGACAGCGACGGCGCAGGCGAAGGAGACGACAGAGCTGGTCCGGAGACCGGCCGCGCGGAAGGCAGCGGCGGCAACGAGAGAGCCGGTCCGGAGGCCGCCCACTATGGTGATGACGCCCAGCCAGTGGCCTGGAAAGCGGCCGGCGATGTTGAGGAGCTGGACGTACAAATGATGATGGCAAAGCAACCACAGTACCAGGCGAAGGCGAAGCTGACGCTGCAGGCGTGGACGAAGGCAAAGCTGACGCTGCGGCTGCTGCAGGCGAGGACGCTGTGGCTACTGCAGGCGAGAACGATGAGGCTGCTGCAGGCGAGGACGATGAGGCTGCTGGACCAGGCGAGGGCGAAGACACGGAGGCTGGACCAGACGAGGATGAAGACTCTATAGGCGACGGCGTGGAAGCCAGAGACGGTGGCGCTGCAGGCAACGGTGTGGAAGCCGGAGATGAAGACTCTATAGGCGACGGCGTGGAAGCCAGAGACTGTGGCGCTGCAGGCGACGCAGGCTGGACGGATCCCTCAGACCCTCCAGCGGAGACAGGAGACGAAGGCCGGAGCGGTCCCTCGGACCCTCCAGTGGAGACACGAGACGAAGGCCGCAGCGGTCCCTCAGACCCTACAGCGGAGGCACAAGACGAACATGAACTAGTACCGGTACCAAAAAAAAAGATTTATTCATAACACACGTGAAAAGACCCAGGAAAACCGGGTTAACGAAAAAACGATAACAAAATAACGCTAAAAACCAATAAAAACCCTGAAAACCATACATTTCACACCCGAGTCTCACTCTCGCGGCCCATGACATTCTGAGCTTTGATGCCAACTTAATTAACGAGGAAGTGAAAGTATCAGTCAGCTGGTTCATATGCAGCAGGAAGGAAAGAGTCTGAGAGGAAACCTGTCAGCAACCAGGTTAAATTGACATTAAATTGAGTCTGGAAGCCTGCTAACTAACTCTGAGAGAAAACCTGGAGATTTCCTCATCTGAGGGTTAAGAAACTCAACCTGCGTCCTGGAATGGCAGCCACAGGCTATATAACAGATACCGTGTATATCCACTGTACTATATACAACTAGTCTTCTGGAAACCACAGTTACTTCCTCTCAAACATCCTATGAGCTTCCTGTCACTGTGTCTCTGTAGATGGTGATCGAGGGGGTGCGAGGCTCTGGTATTGAGGGAGATATTGCCATCGATGATGTCACCATTGAGGAGGGAGAATGTAAAGACCCCCCTCCCAACAGTGAGTATGCCCACAGCACCTTGATGAAAAACTTTTATTTGATTCATGGCTCCTTCAAACACACACTCAGTCTCAGTTCTTTTCTAACCAAGTTTTATTCTTACTGAGGTGGAAGACCTCCAGGACTTGTTCTTGAATACTTTTTGTTTCTGAATTCTGTAAACATGAAAGATGTTCAGAGCTTTCGAACAATAGCCTCCTTTTTAAACTTAAGTTTAAGCTAAAAATGGCCAAAAGTGTCGACACAGACATCTACAGCATGTATCGTCCAAATGAAGCTGCAACTTGGTGAAATCACTGTGAAAGGATTGCTGTTGTTTTGTAATCGATCATTTATGCTCTAAGTCTGTGTTTGCAGTAGCGCAGTGCACCATGTGGACGTGTGATAAGATGAAGTCCTGATAAACAGAGGAATGTAAAAGTCCACATTTTGATACATCATTAAATATTTTTGTCAGAGTTCTGCTTTCACATGCACACCTGCAGCTGCCGCTGTGCTTCACACTGCTTAAATGCAGCTTAAACTTGATTTGAATGTTTTATTTAAACATGGCAGTCTTTACCCTGTGAGTCATTCATACTCGCTCTCTTTCTTTTTTCCACACAGATCTAAGGTCACTCGCCCCACCCTCATCGCCACATATATGGCAGCACTGCATCACTCTGATTCTGGCTCTGATTGGCCAGCAGAGGTGACCCCCCCTCTCTGTCGGACATTGCGACCTTTGACTCTTTGCCCACCTATTCCTGCTCCATCATTCCCGACATTTAACCCCACTCCATCCCTCTGCTACCAAAGATACAGTCAGAGACGAGATAGCTAAAGCAGGAGGTCATACGATGGTTTGGTGACATGAGAGTTGAGTTTAAAGGTGCCAGATTTATTTTATTGGGCTCCTCTTCTCTCTCGAGTCACAGTGATCGGTTTCAGACAGAGCAGCTTCAGTCCAAGACGTGTTTGCAGTAGCTGAGCTTAGAGACTGGAAGCAGAGGGAAACTGCTGCGCGACAAGCTCTGACAATGAAGAACCTTCAAACCACAGCAGTATTGTCTGATGAGTCACCATATTTCTCTAAGTGTTCCAGGAAAAGCATTTATTTTGTAAATAAGACAGCTTTATTTAGAATTAAATTGGCTGCTGGACTTTGTTTGGTTTGACATCGATGAGATAAACAGTTGATTTTTCTCTGGTGTTTCTTCCATGTCTTCCGTGCACACGCAGTAGGGAGGTGACAGTTACCTGTTTGCCATTTTAACCCCCAAAGACATTCCTCAGGTGTAGCTTTTTTTAAAGTTACAGCTTTATTTCAAAGCAGCATTTTCTTTAAATATGTTTTTTTTTGATGAAGTAGTACCTGTGGCTGCTGATGAGAAAAAGGACTTAGCTTTAACATCTTTTATCAGATCATTTCAAAGCAGAACCAGAAATTTCAGTCTGAATTTTCTTCTTCTCTCCTTCATCAATCTTTATTTTTGGCACTTGTGTAAACTGTGCCATGGGGACCTGTGCTGGTATCATTAATGGGTATCATTCTGCATGAATGAAGGAACATGTCATGTTTATAGGCAGATCACACTTTGAATTATGTTCCCATCCTGCCAGAAGGCCCTGGTTATTAGTGCAAATCCAACATTACAAACACAAGTAGTTTTCCAGCATAAATTTCAGACACGTGAAGCCAGAAGGTCTGAGAGGCACTGCTGGGAAATGTTGGCATTTAGCAGCAAGCATATGTGCAGAAGAAGAAAGAGGAACCAAAAAGAAAGAAAACAAACTATTTGTGTGGCGTCGTCACAGCAAATCCACGTCAATCAGCCAATCCTGATATTTGATTTGGCACTTCCTGACCCTTCCCTGTCTTTCCTCCTGGTCTTGAGTCAGGGATCTTTCACATGTCTGATGTTAACCATCACATTATGGAGTAACCAACAAATGATGCACGCTCTTAAAGTCTTTAGGTAGTCCAGGATCAGAATCACTCGTTGGTTAGACACCCTAATGTGGATTAGGGTGAAGAATCCATGGATGCCTGTTTTTAAAGAGTTTGCTGTCTTAAAGATACTTCATCAAATTCCCGTGTAAAAGTTTCCAAAATTATAAAGCTGTCAGCAGTAAAGCCGTCGATATGAGTTTATGTTTTGTGTTAAAAAGATGTCAAAGTTCAATTAGGCCCGGCCTGCAAACATCAGTTTGTACCATAAGATGGTGCAGTGGACCATCTGGGCGAGTCGTTACGAGCACATTATTGATGGTGGCAATCTGAGAAAAGGACAAACATCTGGAATAAATGGTGGGGTAGCTAAAGAGAAATAAGAAACAAAGCACACATCTGGACACACTGCAGGACACCCACTGAACTGCTGCCCACAGTTATTCATTCATTACAAAATGAGCCTTTAAAGTAGAAATAACTGATCTACAGTCAACCACTCCATGTGTGACAGAACAGTTACGTTTTTCAGTCTTTACTGCCAACATCACGGGCTGTTGTTCTGCTTTTACACGAGCCCTGAGAGCTAAACACAGGTAACCTACAGCTTAGTACTGCCCCTGAAGGCCTCCTGCCCTGAAGGTTTCACGTGGACATGCAGAGTTTCCCATCACAGTCAGGTTGTCCCATCAGCAGATGCAGCTTATGTCTCTGGTTCCAGTCTTAAATCCAGTTTTCTACAGCGAAGCTCTTTAAACTTTTAGACAGAGTCAGTGTTAGAAGAGAGGACATGCACAGCTTGAATGTCAGCCTTCCTCCCTGTCCCACCTTTCCCTCTCATTATCCACGTCCCCATAAATCCATTCTCCCCCTTAGCACATCAGCAGTACTGTACTGTGAGATGGACCGACAGTCATCTCTCGCTTATCTTTTTATGCTTTTGGAGGGCGGGTGGACCAAGCAAATGGCATTTAAAAAATAAAAAACATACTTTCAGAGCCTACTTTGACATCTGTCTGTCTGTGGCGGACCAAGGAGGAGAGGTCAGCATCTGCCATCAAGTGCCTTCAGATTCACAGAGGGAATGCTCGCTGGGCCACGGACCGCCAGCCTTCGTCACAGAAACGAAGAGTCAAACATATTTCTGTCTTGATGACTGGAGTGAACATAAAACGTCCTCCGGTTTGATTATGCAGAGAAACACTTTATTTCTTTTTCTTTTAGTGGAGATGTTGGATTTTGTGAAAACCTAAGCCATGCTGAATGGCATTTTAAAAAGGCACCAATAAAGAAGCCATGGACAAGGAAACTGACTGTGGATACAGGACATCTGATTTATTTAACCACGTAAATAAAAGACCAACATGCAACCATCATCTGACGATATGATGATACCTGCGTTGGACAGTTCTCATCCCTGTTTCAATGAGATTCAAGCGTTGGCGTTTCAGAACCATTTTAGTATTCCAAAATAAGAGTTTCTGGTAGGAGCCGAAGACTTTAATGCTACCTGAGACCAACAGTTACCTTAAACTACAAAATTAGCTAAAGATTTTCAACAAATAAAACAAGAACAGTATGTCAAATCAAATCCTCTGTTGTTCCTACCATAGTTTAAAAATGGTGTTGGGGAGGGGAGGCTGTTTTTATTTTGTTGCTTTTAACATGTGTGGGGGTTTTAACTGAATTTTTCTTTGGGTTTTGAGATTTCTATTAAATCTATAAAAAGTATTAAAGAAGATTTTAAACTACAAAGCATTTTTGTATCCTAAAGAAACTGACATCATGGTTGAAGAGGTCATGCTCGTATTTCGAAGCATCTATTAGAAAAGCACAAAAGATTCATAATTATTAAACAGAGTCAACACACGTGCACACCTATGATTCCTGATTCATCGTCTCTGCTCATATATGTGTATGTATGGAAGCCCATTTCTGCCAAGAAAAATGGCTCCACAGTTAGCATGATAAACACTGAAATAACCTATCATTCACCATTTGTTTATTTTGGTCTTTATTTTGACTTATTTTGATTTTGTTACCATCCCCTCGTTCTGCTACAGAAAAGAAAAATACTGGATTACAAATGAGCATGATTAAAAATAAATAAATGGATGGATAAAAAAAGACAGCTGGGATAGGCTGCAGTGCCCCGCGGGGAGGGTAAATCATGGACTCCCTCTCTGCATGGGTGTTATCTCTCTATTGTAGGCGGCAGTTTGGGTTTAATGTATCATAGGTCATAATTCGCCTTACTAGAGCCTGACTGAATTTCTGTAGGTCTGTAGGTACAACTTTTATTTTTTTTTCCTTTCTTACGTATTTGTAAAATCTGGCATCATTTCATCATTTGGAGTTTAAATTATACATTTTGGTTTTTACATAATGATTAAAATGTCATTTTTTTTTTGTTTTAAGAACTTTCTTTCACAACTTTGACTCTTTTTTCAACGAATGGGCTTCTGTACACCAGATGGAACGCATCCTACTTCCATTTTGATCACATGGTTTCATAAAATCATCTTGACCTGAAAATTTATTTTAATCAAAGTAATGAAACCATGCTCTGAATGTATGTGACAAAAGTTCTCTGAATAGATCCGAATATGTAAATCTGTGGGGACGTTTCGATCAAATGGAAGTGCACCGGACTTATCCAACAGTGACAACCTTATAAAAATAGTTTATTATTGTTATTCATTCTGATTCACTGTGTCTTTATCAAATTCCTCAGCAAACAAGTTTTCAGCCGATAGAAATTAGACGTATTTCCATCCCAGAGGATTAGCAGAGGATTCGTGGGACGAATGACTTCCCCGGATTTTTCTTCTTGCTTTTTCTCCCTCTGGTGACTTTTTCCTTCTGTGTTTTTCTGCTGCAGCTGATGATCAGATTATTATTTCAGCTCCTCTGGGTATTAGTTTTCCTCTGCTACATTATTATCACATTAGCTGGAAATGGGTGGTTACCTCTGAAGAACATCAGTAGGTTTATGTATGTTTTTCACATATATTGAACAGTTTTCATTACTCTACAACCTTTTTACAGAAAGAAGCCTCATTTAATCAAAAATAGAACATTTATACAAATATATATTATTATGTTACACTTCAGCATACGCTCAACAAATGAAAGGAAACAATTCACACTTGTCATAAAAATAAATGAATAAAAAACTGTAACCCTGAGTTTTGACATACATGTCAGATCTTTTCAGTCACTGTCAGTTTTACAGCAATACTTCAGTAAACATGGACACGTGACTTAGTCTGCACAGGAATCACATTCATTGAAATGTAATTGAGAGACAGTAAAGATCCAGTCAGCAGCCAATGAAGGGAAAACTATTCCAACACCACATTTACTACATTTATGTTCTTGAAGTTTATGTGAAGCCTCTATATTTTCCTTAGATGACATTTTCTCTTTATGTTACGTTTGGATAATATTATCAGTATTCTCCTGAACTGTAGATCAGCCACCCTGTTTTCCTTGTTTGACCAGACTTTTATGTTGGCAGCCACAGAAGTGAATGTACCAAAGTGTTCTTTTGGCCACGCCCGGATTAATTTGTTTGCTGTTTGCATTGTTAGCTCATGTTTCAGAATGAAAAGGCCACTCTTGAAATTAAGACTTAATTCAAAGAAATAATAAAAGAACAGCCCAGATCTCTCCATGAAACCAGTTTGAGGCTCAAGTATATCGGAGCCACTGGAAACAGAAGCGTTGTCCATAAAAATAAAATAAAAATACCTGTAATTTATCAATGAAGGCAGTAGCTTTGTTTTAATCCCCAGATTAAATCTTAAGGTTATAACTTTCATAATTTAACTGCAGTCAGCTAAAGAGAAACAGTGGAGTCACTTATTCACAGCTCACACAGCTCTGTATGTGACTCACATGTTGCACATACACGATAAAGGACTCGACTTTGCAGTTTTTCTCCCCTCCGCTCCTTCAGACTTGTTGTTGGTCCAAGTTCAGGTCCAGATGTGCAAATGACAAAAGGCTCGATCCACAGTAACCCACACTCCTGCATTCAGTTCCATTTATTTCTCTTTATTTATTCATGTGGCTGAACATATTATTTCTGATCCATTTCCACTCTTTAGTTCAATTCTATTCAATTCAATTTTATTTAGACAGCACCAAATCACAACAGCAGTCGCCTCAAGGTGCTTTATATTGTACTGTAGATCGTACAATAATAGATACGGAGAAAAACCCAACAATCATATGACCCCTTATGAGCAAGCACTTTGGTGACAGTGAGAAGGAGCAACTCCCTTTTAACAGGAAGAAACCTCCGGCAGAACCAGGCTCAGGGAGGGGCAGGGCCATCTGCTGCGACCGGTTGGGGTGAGAGAAGGAAGACAGGATAAAGACATGCTGTGGAAGAGAGACAGAGATTAATAACAGATACCCTGCAAACTGTTTGTTCTTGTATGCAGACGATAGCTGTAGCTTTGCTTCTCTCCACTTTGGTGCAATCTGCACTAACAATTTGAAGTATGATTAAACACTGGCCTGGGTGTCAGTATAGCTCACTGGGCCCAGGTCTGACTCCACCCTGAGTCACTCACAGTGTGTCAGCCCTCTCTCCCTCCCTGCCACTCTCTACTGCTCAATCATAAAATATTTGGGCTATTATAAAGTAAATGAAACCAAATCAATAACTTTTACATTTTAACTACCCACGGTGTCATAATAATTAATAATCCCTTATATTACATGAAACATTTTAAAAGACCTTATGGTAGAATGGTCGGGGTAATGTTGATAAATATGATAGTTAAAGCAATAGAAAGTATTATTGTTGGTTATTTTTCTGAGGAATAACATAAAATAAGACTAAAAAAACAGCAAAAATAAACATAAAAACACTGGAACTTAATAGCTAAACTAAAACCTTTTTATTACTTTAAAGATTTCTGCAGGAATTGGTCACATGTTCTAAACTCAGGCAGCACGTAGGCAGGTATACTCAGGCTTTGATACCGTATGACACTTGTTCTTTTTCCAGCCCAGACCTTACATTTCGAATAATCTCTGCTGGACAAAGCGTCTCCTGTCGACTTTCCAGGGGAAAAGCATATCCTCGTTAACTTCCTCAGAGGTTCTTTTGCTTGTGTTGTATATGTTTGGATTTTTGGAAAAGGAATGGGCAATAAAGTTTTAAAAGCTACCATCAAGTCTCTGTGGACATGGGAAGAAAATATTTTTATAACTTTCATTATTTTCTGCAGTACATTCTCACCTAAGTGATGCTACACTGCATACTGGTTAGTAGTATTATTATTATTATTATTATTATTATTATTATTATTATTATTATTATACAAATAAATACACTCCAAATGTAACACTGTTCTGTTGTGTGTGTATTCATTACTCCCATCACATTCACCCAAAGTTCAAGCATTTGAGCATGGTCAGCTGCAGAGCATGAACACAACACACAATCCTCACATTAAACAGACTGTGGTTAAGGCCAGTCTAAGTGCACAGCTAGTCTTTTAAGCCTAACGCTAATTACTGACTCAACAATCTTCTTTGGAGCTCAGCATCTCCCACTTTAGATATGGTCTTCATAAGGTATAGTATCTATTTTTATCTAAATACAACAACATGACTGGCAGTAGGAACTGTTTGTTTTGTTTGCTTTAGCCATTGTTTAACAGTGATTGTGACGTTAATGTTCACTCCACACCGTGTTAGCAATCAAATGACACTCTAGTTTCCTCTATTGTCAATAACGTGATGAAACTGTGCATTGCACTGCATTTATGGAACCCTCTGAAAACTTTCACGTATTCAGCTAATCGTTTGATCAGGGAGTCTTTCAAGCCTTTTTTCCCGTCTGAAGCCACCAGAGTAAAACTGAACGTGACGATAGACCACAGACACCTTAAAAAAACATAATAGCTATAAATGAGAGTCGATGCCTGTGTGGTTTCTGCTGACTGCTGGTCCTGTTTGATTTCAGTATGGAAAATGGAAAAAATGAAGGTAATTTCTATCATTTGAATAGAAGGACTGACAGGATAAAATGAAGCCGAGTAATGAGAGTTTGCAGCAGGCAAGAGGGAGCTGAACGAGAAGCTTTCACCTCCTGGATGGAAATTACAGATTTCAGTCAGACCTGAAATGTTTTTACTAAATCAAGTGATGTCCCTGCAGGATAAAACACAGCACTCAATTCAACATACAATTGTTTTAGACACATTTTCCAAAATTAATCCTGATGTAAATTTGTTGATGTATGGATATCTGATCAAAATCTGTTTTGGTTCAGTAGTTTCAGCTGTCAGTCTGCTGCTGCTACTGGGATGACCTGTGTCTTTCCATTAGGTCAAACTGGAAACTGTCATCGATAATTAGGGATGGGTATCGAAAACCGGTTCTTGTTGAGAACCAGTTCCCACTGTTTCAATTCCTTGGAATCGTTTGCCATTTTTGCAAACGATTCCCTTATCGATTCCAGTCGCCCCGAATGACGTCACCACGTTGCGGAGCGTCGGAGTGTACCTGGCAGGAAACACGGCGCCTAAGCGGCTCAAACGCTCAAAAGTTTGGTTATACTTTACCAGAACGGATGACAACAGGGCAACTTGCAATACTTGCAAAGTAGATATTTCATTTAAGGGAGGAAACACTACGAATATGCAAAAGCATTTGCTCACAAAACACGCGATGAACTTAAATGAATGTCGTGTTTTTAATTCCGCTCCGGAGTCGTGAATCTCAACCCAGCACCAGCGGTTTGCACGTCCTCTCCCGTTAATGCGGCAGGTAAATAATCAACTAACAGTGCATATTATGTTAGCGCGATCTGCTTTATTACAAAACCTGCCATTACTGTGCATTTAGGTGACCATAATGAGACAGACAGACAGAGTCTGGCTGGCGCTCGCTGGCAGTTGTCGCTGCAGTCTACCGGTAGCGTCTCTTTTCAGGCCCGAATGTCACCGAGCAGTGACTAAGTTTGTGGTAAAAGCCTTGCAGCCATTTGCCACAGCAGATGGTAAGTGAATGTGTGTAATTGTAGGCAGGGACATTACTGAATATTCTTGTGTAATTGCTACAGAATAATTTATGTTATACTTTGTTATTGCTACAGAAGAATATTTATTTTATTATTTTACATTTACAATTTTCCCCGGGACCCTGTGACACCACATTGAAGAGCCATAGGCTGGATCTCTTAAGATCTCACTGTTGGGTTTATAAGGCCATGTTATTCCTAAATTTCTATCTTGTTCAAAGAGAAGATATAAAACAAAATTCTAAGCTAATCGACCTTAGTGATCTCTTTTTTAAAAATAAGAATCGATAAGAGAATCGATAAAGAATCGAATCGTTAAACAGAATCGAAAATGGAATCGGAATTGTTAAAATCTTATCAATACCCATCCCTATCGATAATTATTTTTAGGAGTCCACTCGGACGTGGCCCGTGAGCCATGACACTGTAACGAGCGTGTACCCCAGCTGACCATGTTCAGCACTCTCACACTGCAGCAGACATGTTTATCCAACCTTCATTTACTGAATCCAGCAGCCTCAGGAGCCTTACAGCCACCATTCATCATCCTTCAATTGATTTTCAGTTGCAGCCCTGGCGTGCGTTACGCAGATCGCACTGAGGCTGGTCTGGACGGGCTATAAGTGGGTTTTGTTACCTGCGTTCTGTTATGATTGAAACCAGTGATTTTTAGTGATTTGGCCCATTCAAAGTAACATTTTCTTTACAGCATATCTAAATAAACTTGCCTGTAAACGCTTTCCTCTCTGCCTCTCCTCCTTCACATTTACAACCCAAGAAGGAGCTCCTAATGTTTTGTTGTTTGATTTCTGGTTCCTGCCTTTATGTCGCTGATATTCCTCCTGGTGTTAGGGTTCATCTGGTCTTTCTTGGCTTCCCTCTGTTGGTCAGTGTGCTTTATTATCATTTTATTTGATTATAGGAATGCCATTGTTGGGTGACAGAATTCATTTATTTGTTTATGCTGAGTGGATCTGCTAATGAGCAGGTTCAACTTTATGGCTGTGTTTTGATGACAACCATCCCAAAAACTGCTTAAAAGGTCCAGGGTCAGGTCAAATTTTGCAGTTTGATCTGGTTCAAGCATTAATCCACATAAGGAGAACAACAGCACTGCTTACAACCGCAAAGCTCTCCAGAGAGTAGTGCGGTGCTCTGAACGGATAATTGGAAGTGAGCTTCCCTCCCTCCAGGACATCTACAGGAAGCAGTGCCTGATCATCAAGGACTCCAGTCACCCCAGCCCAGGGGTCTGCAACCTTTTACACCCAAAGAGCCACTTGGACCCGGTTTCCACGCAAAAGAAAACACTGGGAGCTGCAAATACTTTTTGACATCTAAAATGAAGATAACACTGTATATATTGTTTTTTACCTTTGTGCTTTGTGTGAACAACTAAGGTGTGTTGCTTATGAAATCCATGAAGTGCTACAGAGAAAATTACATTTTATTTACGTAATTAACACATTTTGAACTCTTAAAGAAATATAACAAAAGGAAAGACACCCAGCTGAACTAAAATGATCCATGTAGCAAACAAAAACTGTTGTCAGCCGCCACCCTTATATCGCCTTTGGGCTTTTGGAGCCTTGACCTGACTCTTAAAAAATAATTGGAAAAAAGCACTATGCTGCTGAAAAATGAAAAATAGATATTTGCAAAATTCTGCCTAAATATGTATTTGGTTAATGCGTGCGGCGGGGCGTGGTTTGCAGCGCCGCTGCAGGGGAGGCGGACGCACCTGAGTGACACCCGCAATCACGCCTCGCCGCCTTCATGTCTGCGCTATCTGTGCTGGTGTGTTGTTGGTGGTGTATGTCGGGCTGTGAGCTGAAAAGCTACAGCCGGCTGTATGCGTACAGCAACCGTGTGTGAAAAGTGCTCAATAAAGAGATGCTCAAAAGCATGTTCATGGAAACATCGTCGGGTCTGCCGTGATTTGTTTACAATGGGACTTCTGCTCCTGAACCTCTGCGCACAGAGTCCGCAAATCGGGGATATACGAAGTCAGTTTACTCACGGTGTTTGTCTTTAACATAGTTCACGGTGGAGAACAGCTGCTGACATAATGTGGATCCGAAGATCCGTAATTGGCCTACCTGGGGTTGAAAGTCTTGATAAATGCATGGCGTTTCGGTGGGTATACCGGCTTCCGCGAGTGTGACGCTTATTTTGAGCGATGAAAAAATAATAGAATATAATTTTATTTTTATATTTCAATATCACAATAATCTTCCCATTTAGAACTACGAGTTAAAAAGAACTAACATAAATAAAATACACTTCAGCTAAATACTTCTAATTTATTTTCCCAAACCACGCGGAGCCGCAGTATAAGGACTAAAGAGCCGCATGCGGCTCCGGAGCCGCAGGTTGCCGACCCCTGCCCCAGCCATATACTGTTCAGACTACTTCCATCAGGCAGGAGGTTCTGTAGTATCAGGAGGTACTACAGTATCAGGAGGTACTGCAGTATCAGGAGGTACTGCAGTATCAGGAGGTACTACAGTATCCGGTCCCGAACCAGCAGACTGAGAGACAGCTTTTTCCATCAGGCCATCAGACTGCTGAACACTTCATAGACACCTCACCTTCACTACTGGAACCTCAACATCATGCACCCCATACTGTACATAAATGCCACTTGTTTTGCACATTTCCAACTGCCGACCTCTGTTCATTTTATTTTATTTTATTTTATTTTATTTTATTTTATTTTATTTTATGGCTACACACACACACATAGATATAAATATTTACTATACATATTCAGTAATGCGCATACACTCTTATATTTGTACATATATTTTTTGTTATAATTCTCAGATTTAGCCATTCTTATATTTTGCTTGTTCTCATGTATGTATGTATTTTGCACACCTCTGTTGCTTGTGAAGCTCGCACACAAGAATTTCACTCGCATGTGCTGTACCAGTGTACCTGCACATGTGATGTGACAATAAAAGTGATTTGATTTGAGAATGACCCCATTTTGTTACAATGCACCTGAAAATAACATGTTTAATTTTGTTGGTGTGTCGCTCTTTTGTGGGCAATATTTCTTCTATTGCCAACGTACATGTGGCTTTACGCCCCCAAATACGGGGGCAAAAGGGAGGAGATTGCATTTAGGGTTAGGCATGGGTACTTAAGAGGTTAATAGAAGGGTTGCACCCTTTGCCCCACTGTGGTTTTGTTTCCAAGCACTCCATGTAACTAGTTAAAAACTGCACGTTTGGTTAGGTAAGATGGTGAGCATCAAAGCTATTTAATGGAATATCTGAAACCTGTTTAATGATCAGTTGGCTGTTATTAAGGTGGAAGGAACATGAGTGAATATTTGCTGCTAACGAACAGTTTCAGCTCATGGTGCTTTGATGCTGACAGATGAAGATGAGGTTCAGTGGTGGACACATAGGTCTGGGAACAATCGCCTCCAAATTCTTTGATTTGTTGTGAACAGTGAGTTCAAACAACAGCACACTGACACATTTTGAATTCTCAGTCATGGTGGGAGAGGGTGGAGGGAGCTTTGGCGTTGTCATGTTCAGATCAAACAGCTTTTAGAGCAGCACAGTTTAGCAGTCACCTGAACACAAAGCTGCTCTCTGATCTGTCAGTTAACCTGAGTGAACCTGATGCCTCATAAGTCAGTGGAGGTTTGACTGTGTGGAGATCAACACTTGCAACCGTTTTCACTTTAACTGGAAGAACTCAGTGCAGTAAGCAGTCCCAGACTTTTCTCCCTGTTGGTGTATGATGTCTGTGATGGCTGCATGCCAATTCAAATACTTGGGTAATATTCATTTTACCTTTTTGTTTTATTTTTGCATTGTGCTTTAAAGCTTCTGTGATCATAAGTTAACCAATTTAAAACTTTGAGTTTACCTGTAATGCATGAGAGCAGTAAGCAATAGTCCAAATGGTGGCATAGACATAGTTATTTTATATGGTTTATGCTATATTAATTATAGCTGGCTGCCGCTGCAGTCCTTCCTGGTTTGGGTGAAAGAGGAGGCTGTGGGTGGAGCTGGTTTAAATGCAGAAGGAGGATGGACTGAACCATCTATTGTGATCATGTAGGGGGGATGGGGCTCTTCTTGAATGATGGTTAGCTGTTATCTCTCTAGTTTTCACCTTTGGTGTATATAATGGTTTATTCATTTGCTATATAACTGGAGCTGTTTCTCATTTGGGCAGGCAGAGTTATGTTTTGGTCTTGGTTCTTAAAATAGCTTGTCTTTGGCATTTTGATTTTTTGTAGTCATTTTGTCCATTTTGAAGATTACATCTGTGCCTGTGTGTTCCTGGCTGCTTAGTCCATGATAATGTCCTAAACCAAAGAATGATGTGACGTTTTTAACTCTGAATAAAAAAGTCAGTTCTGCTAAGACAGTTTGTTGAGATGACATCAGTTTAAATACAAAGTGAAAAAACTAAACACTTAAGCAGAGACAGACGATAACTACAAAGAGATGTCACTACACAAAGACAGAGAGAAACAAAATCAAGCTTCAGCCATAAATTGCACGAGTCCAGCTGTCCCCCCTCCCCAAACTGGTCCCAGCAGATGGCCCCGCCCCTCCCTTAGCCTCCCTTCTGTCTGAGTTTTTTCTTCCCACTGTCACCAAGTGCTTGCTCACAGGGTTTTGTTTGTTTTTTGGGGAGTTCTCTGTATTATTGTAGGGTCTATACCTTACTATATAAAGCATCTTGAGGCAACTCTTGCTGTATAAAAACATACCTGCTAAGTAAGAGACAAACAAAACACTCGAATTTTGTTCTATAAAACTGCAGTGCAGATTTCTTCCATGCAGTGAGTTCAATGAGTTGAAGCATTAAAAACAGCTAGAAGCCTTGTTGGGGTACCAGCTAAAACAGCTCCAAATCATAAGCCCTGATGAAAATTAAACTATAAGTTATAAAAACAATTTTAGCCTCTGTAAAGTTATTGTGGAGTGGAAAATTAAGCCTGATGCAAAATGTTTTTTTCTACTGCATTTTAGTTTGTGCATGACTGACAGTATGGATGTAAAAACTCAGTGGCTGCTGCCATCTGTTGGTCACATCTGAGATTAAATGTAGGGAAATGCAGCAGAGCTCAGAGTCCTTTTACATACTGCAATAATACATGAACTGAAGTCTACTACAATACATCTGACTTCATTCTGTTCCCCGATGGATCCACATGAATTCTGTATCGATTTTACTTTGCTCCTGGGAATACTCCAGTCGTTTAGCCACGTTTTGTTAAACACAAACATGCAGATCTTATCAGTTTGTCCTGAATATGATTGGAGGGCTAAAAGTGCCAAAATAAAAATAAAAATAAACAAATGATTACTTGTTTAATGAATCAATTAATCACTAACAGAATGAAAAGGAAACCAGGAGACAGGAAACCAGGCGGTGTTCAGCACATAACATGGTTTTATTACAAATAATCTTAACGTAAGGAGCCAGGAACACCGTTTTATCAATAATGCCAAAGAAACAAAGGAAGTGGTCGCAACAACGAAGGAAAACTACCAAACAAATAAAGGAGGCACATTCCACGGCTGTGTCCCAATCCAGCGACCGCACCCATTGGAGTACGCATTTTGAGACCTATTATGTCACAGCGACGTGACAACGGCTGTCCCAATCCGAAGTGTACTCCAAATGCATACTCCAAATGCGCCGTCGATTTCCCCAAATTTGAAGCGTGGTCCGGTGTAGACTTCGTGGTCCCATATATCCCACAATTCATAGCGCAGCGGTGGGTGTGGATAATTTTGCCGAAAAATACGGCAGACGGCAGAAGGGAGCGGCCGAAGAGTGAACTGTCAAAAGTAAGTACTGAATATTATGTCACTTATTTATGTGCAAATGTTTAAGAACATTAAAACATTACTGTTGGCCACATGTCAGCAAAGTTATGTGACATTAGTTATGTTTGTACTAACTTGGTTTTAAAGCCTTTACTTTCAAATATATATATAGTCGACCTTAATCTCACAGAGAATGTGATGATTTTATGGATAATTAAAGTCAGTCATATATCCACAAACACAACAAGCTGAAAGTCAGTGATGCTGCTCGGTTTGCAGTCCTGAATATCACGGCACAAGCAGGATTCACTGCACTGTTAATGTTAGCTATGTTATATTGCTGCCTCTGTTCGGTGGTGTCGAGCCAAACGGACTTTAATGTGTGTTTGAACGAGCTGACGGTTCACTCGTTAAGCTGAAAGAAAGATGCTTTAATCACAGGAGTCACACATGTGTCCACTGTACCATCTGGAACTCTTCTTGTTTAGCACTCGTAATAACACAAACACTAAATCCTCCTTCTCTTGTGCTGTTTTGTAGCAGTGTATACACCTGAGACTGTCACCTGTCTGTCTGTCCTGCACTCTCTCTGTTTCTTTCTCTCTGATTGTGGAATAAAAGTATGAACATGTATTTATAAGTTACACTTGTGTTTGAATCCTGCAGCTTATCACACATTTGATTTCCATGTGTGACGACTGCAAGTGTCCAGAGTGAGGACAGACTGAGGGACCCACTGCTGCACATCATCTGTGAGGCTTTGCACCCCTGATGATCCACCAGGACAAACTCAGCAGTGTGTGAGGAAGAGGAGGAGGAAGAGCCAGCAGCAGCTGACAGATGAAGAGAATAGACAGACTGTTCCCTGTTTGTGAAGGACTGCTAGGAAAGTTTAACATAACTAATTGTCTGTCCTGAATCAGTCTTATTAGGTAATGTTCAAATAATGTTATCATTCCAGTGTTTTCAGTGTGGGAGAAAGTACTCAGGGCCTTCAAGTTACACACTATGAAAGGCAGCAACAAGTTTAATATTCAGAAACCTAAAGTATGTATCAGCAGCAGAATGGAGCTAAAAATAAATGTTTGTTTCAGTTCTATGAAGCTTTGAGTATTTTGGATTAGTAGCACTGCTGTGTTTGTTGCATCATATTGTTGTAATTGTTTATATGCTTTATATATTCTGAGGTAAGTTGATCTATAGTGTTACATCATATTCTATAAGGATGTTATGTGTTTGTAGACTTTCTGCCCAGTTTGACCCATTTAGCAGAAGTCAGCCTGTTTAAGGCTCTGATATCTATTCTGTATGACTTAAAGCAGTTATGACATGGTCTGATTTTCTCACACAATAAAGGAATATTTCATATATCAGTCTACTCTTCATTCTATCAGAAACTGTTATCACAGCTCGTACGTTTGCTTTTTACACATATATGTAAGCATTGAGCCAAATGTAGTAATGCCAACATATTAAACGAACAATATTTGTCTCTTATATATAATACATCTGTATATACACTGTCAGAGATACTTGTCTTTGAGTGAAGATTTAAGGTGATAGGAAATATAAATAACTGCAACTTGAATCTTTGACACAGAGTTCAAGCTCACTGCTGTAATATATACATATATATACATATATATATATACATATCAGAAAACAGATTTAGTGTGACTGTTTCAATAAGGCTACGTTCACACTGCAGGCAAAAGCGCATCAAATCCGATTTTTTTGACCCTCTGCGACCCATATCCGATCATGGTATGACAGTGTGAACGGCACAAATCCGATATTTTCAAATCCGATCTGGGTCACTTTTGTACGTGGTACTGAATCCGAAACATATCCGATGTTTTAGAAAGCGACTGCTGTTTGAACGGTCATGTCGCATTAAATCCGTCTTTTACGACACTGACACAAGAGAGACGACAATTATCAGCGCTGGAGAAGACATCGTGAACGCTTCCTGGCCATCCAGTGAAACTGTTGGGAAGACAACGTGAACATTTAATTTGTACTGTATAATCTGCAGATTCTGACAGAAATCTGCAACTATCCTTTGAAGCACCGCTCCTCTAAAACAGCAATAAGGATCATTATTAGGTTATTTACATTATTATGTAAATAACAAAATAACTTAAAGCAAAAATTGGGAAACGTAAAGTCCGAAGTCTTTATATTAAGGGCCATCAGTCAAACAATACTGTTTGGTTTGGGTCTAAACAGAGCGCATTGTGTGTGATGCCTTCTGTTGTGCATGCGGGCCGCTTTGAGCGTTCACACCAGAGCGAGTTTGCTGTCACATTTTATTTGTAGTGTGAACAAGCAGACCAAAAAATCAGATTTGATCAAAAAATCGGAATTGAGCATTAAGACCTGTAGTGTGAACGTAGCCTAAGACAGGTTTCAGTCTGTTTCCTCTACAATAAAAAGCAGAAAATAACACAGCAAATGTCGGACAGAACATTCTTTCCATGTTCTATTCTACTGTTTTTAAAAACATTTAAACAAACAAAAAACAAAAATTCAATTTCTGTTTGTCACAGACGGTAAATTAAACTGGATTGAAATTAAGTGACCCATGGCCTGAAGTGCTCTCTGCGGATGGAGGAACAACAGAATGAAAATCTCATGGCACAGTTTCTGGACAGTCTCAGCCAAACCCCCTCACTGTACATGTGGAAAATAGTGTCTCTGTCAAATAAGCAGTAGTGCTGCTGTTTACTGTAACTGCACTGATATTTAATGGGAAGGTTTGCATAGTTATTATGTGGTTTGGGTGTGGTGTGCTTGGAGCATATGACCTTATAAAGATATCTGTGATGAGCTGACATCAGAGCAGCACAGAAGTTTTGTTTACTTCACAGACTGAAGACGTGACTACATGTACATCAAAGATCAATAGAAGATTTACTTTTAAGGAGTAAACATCTGTTTACGCTAACTTTATGAAATTGTCTGGTTCTTGAAAATATGAGGCGGCTGTAGCTCAGAAGGTAGAGCAGGTCATCTGCTCATCAGAACGTTGGTGGTCTGATCCCTGGCTGCTCCAGTCTGCGTGCCGAATATCGTTGGGCAAGATACTAACCCAAAGTTGTTCTCTGATGCATCCCTCTGAGTGTGAATGTTAGAGAGAAAGCACTTAAGTGTAAAAAAGTGCACGAATGAGGCATGTTGTATAGACCGCTCAGGTAGAGTACAATAGTGCTATAGTATAAAAGAATCAGTCCATTGTTTTGGAAGGAGAAAAAGAATAGTTTTGAGAGACAGTGTGCTATGAGGATGAAGGAATCATTTTGAGAAAGTGATGAATGAAGAAAGTGAGAGAGATGAAGGGCACTGATGAATCTGGAAATGCAGAGTATTACGAGGAGACAGAGAAAAGGTGTCCTGGAGAGAGGGAAGTGAACTTTTTAACTAGATGTTTTATGTGATCTTGGAGACTGAGAGGATGCCTGAGAAGTGGAGAATTGTCCTCTTATGAGGGCGAGGCTGATGTGCACTGCAGTGGTATAGAAACTATAGAGGACATGAAGAATTGATCAAACTGGATTAAGAAGAGAAGTGACGATCAGTGAGCAGCAGCATGTCTTCATGCCAAGAAACAGCAACACAGATGCAACGTTTTCCCTGAATGTTGATGGAGAAGTATTAAGAAGGTCAGAAGGAGTTGCCCGGTGTCTTTGTGGATCTAACTGGACTGGTAATTACAGGGGTTATGCAGATATGGAGCAGTGACAGGTGGGTGCAAGGTAGGGTGGAATTGCATTAGGTGTTGGCTTTGAGTCCCCTCTTGTTTGCAGTGGTGATGGACAGTTTGAGAAATGAAGGCAGGAGTCTCTATGGACTGTGATGTTCACACACAACACTGTGATATGCAGTGAGAGTAGGAATCAGGTGGACACAGAGTCCTAATAAAAGGGTCAAGTGAATATTACTCAGGTGACATGAAAGCAATGCTGCAGCATCTATTGTACAGGTGATGACCCAGATTACAGTGCAGGTGAAGAATGTTCTCTGCACTGTGAAGTATGAGGGACTGTGACGCAGCTGATCTGATATCGCGTCACATCGATGGAAAGGAATCCTGAAACAAAGAACCAGTTCAACACCAAAGTGTTCCTAGAGCTGCTCAGCAATCACAGACCTGTGAGTCAGACGCAGGGCTGCAAGCCTATAGGCTGCAGACACCTGCTGTGTTTTCACATTTGTGAGTCTGGATTTGTGAGCTTTGATCACACCAACCAGTAGCACTAGTGTTGTTGTGACAACGGCTATGCATACTTTGTGACTTCAGCTTTTATTTAGATTATTTTACGTTTCCATGACACTGTGAAGAACGATCATAACAGATTTCAGGACTTTTGTCAAAATCAAAATTTAGCTTTGGCCTGAGTTTCTCTACCTGTTATTATCACTGAGACTTGAGTAAACTGAAATGTGACCAAGTGAAGGCACAGAAGCAACAAAATACCAAAAGCTTGAACTTTTATGCCATTAAAAAAATGTGAAGAAAAACTGAATAGCAATTAGTAAAAGTAGAATTTCTAAACAGGGAAGCAGAGGCTTTGCTCCATTTTACTAACTGAGCGTGGTGTGAATGTTGGCGCTGACCATGTCCACCTCTTTATCACTACAGTGTACCTGCCTTCTGACAGCTGCCTCCAGCAGAAAAACACGCCATATTACAAAGATCAGATCCCGTCAAACTGGTTATGTGGCAGTGTGTTCACTCTATTTGAATAGAGTGAATTCACTGCCACGCCACTTAAACGGCTTCCACGCTCACCAGATTTCAATCCAATAGAGCACCTTTGGCCTGTAGTGGAGAGGGGCAACATATGTCAGTATAGACTCAAATCTTTACAACACATTGTTGAATCTATGCCACGATAAATGAAGATGGTTCTGAAGGCAAAAGGGGCTCCAGCTGGAAAGAAGCAGAGCTTATTATTAAAATATCCATTGAGTGCATTATGCTGCCCAAGGAGAAACCTTGAGTGTGTAGTGTAATGAGACATGATTCTGCTGTTGCCAACAAACTCTCTGCACTACTTCTTGTTTCTATACTGGATGACATTACCAGCTTGTAACAGCGCTGAACTGAACTGTTTTGGAAGAAGTTATGATGACAGTCTGTTTCCCACTGGGGCCTGAAACACAGGATCAAATGAGCGACAAAGGCAAATACTCACAGGAGCAACATGTAATGACATCAGTTATGGTGATAGCCCAGGTTAAAGTGCAGGTGAGGTCCTCTGCATACAACATGTGTAAGTATAGTATAGGGTGCAAGTGTATGACACAGTTAATCGGATATCATGCCACACAAGGACACAAAGCCTTCCTGAAACAAAAGAACCAGTTCTGCTGCTAAACACCGAAAACATTCCTTGAGCCTTTCAGTAATCACGGACACACAAATCTGAGGCAGAGCTGCAGAGACACCTCAGCCAGGCTCAGACTGAACAGGCCAGATAGCAGAGCCTTCTGTGCCTCCATGATGTCTTAAAAGCAGCTAGCACTCGAACACCTGAGATCACATGCTGATCAACAACTTTGCATTCGTGTCATCAGATCTGACATTGAGTCTAAAAAGGAAGCTAATCTGTCAACTGATTATCATCTTGTTGTTGTTGAGCTGATCGCAACGGAGGATCCTAGTCGTTTTTAGAGCATCTAACAGAGGCTCCTGTCTGGAAGAACTTCATGTCAGAGTTTTGACAGCACCTGAAAGAGGCTGCACAGTTTGCTGTGCCACGTGCTGAGCAATTCTCATGTGACAGTTTTTTTTTGGCACCTGCTGTTTTCACTGGTGACCCTGAATAATCTTTTCTAAAAATTACATCATCCAATAACAGCAAGTTACTGGTATAATAACATACTTTAAGCTTGTAGTCAACAGCAATGTGCTGTACACTATCTACTGTGTATATTAAGGAAATTTACATGTGACCATTCTAGGCCACAAATGAAACAAAATGAATAAAATTTCACAGCAAGAATTAGATTCTGGCTTCTAAAGGAAAACAAAAACTTCTGTTCCCATGAAAGGAGAAAAAAACCCCCAAGAGGCATACTTACCAACTTTGAGACCTCAGAATTAGGGAGACAGTCAAAAGGATATTTTTTATATATACAAAAAACTTGAATTTTACAATGTTTATTTATCAGATAAAATAAGTTAAATGTCACCGTTATTATTGTCCGGCAGGAAACAGCGAGGGTCTCCAAATTCAGAGGCTGCATCCACCTGAGGACGCGGCCTTCATGGTCTAAGTGGGCCAGGTCCTCCGAAAGCAGGGTAGGCTGGAAGTGAATGACTGTGAAATTGGACGATCAGAATTACGTCACGAGCTCTCTCGGTGGAGTGAAACTCTGCCATCTGCTCCTCCTATCTAAAGTATACCCGGATGCTGGCATAAATTCTCAACCATCTCACACTTCTGTTTAATCAGTTTTCTGTTTGACGTTTATTCAGTTGTGTGAAAACCCCGAAGGGCTTAATAAAGTTTTATTTAATCCAATCATCTCAGCCAAACTGATTTACTCACAAAGAAATAAAACACTGAAAAAAGCCAAACAATAACATTTTAAAGTTATGTGAGTGATTTATGTTTAACCTGAGTAGCAAAAAACCGCGGGGGTTTGCTGTTCTCGCCGGCGCAGATATTTGAAGTTTACATAGCTACATTCTTGCCTGAAAATATGTTAAAAGTTTTATTTCTCTTTCTGGGTCGCAAAATAGAGTAATATCAAAACCAAGTACAGTAGCTGCCACCAGAGAATGGTGGCTCCGGGAGATTTTCGGGAGGGGCACTGAAATTCGGGATTCTCCCGGAAAAAATCGGGACGGAGGACAGATTCTGGTCGACATTTTTTATTAAGGCAAACTTCAGTAAGGACCTCAGTATGAACACAATGTACAGAGAATTCAAAAATATTTACATAAAAATACAAAATAAAAAATGATTTAAAAAAAAATATGACGAAACTGTTAAAACATGTTGCCATTGTCTCACAACAGGTGACAGAACAGTAACATACCAAATATGTATCAGCTCACAATAAATACACCATATTTAAAAAAAAAAAAAAAAAAGACACTGGTGAACATGATTATTCCCAGCTTCTATCCTGCTGATGGCACTGTAGCAACACCAATTAAATTCAACACCAGAAATGATGTTTAAATTTCAGAAAAAAGGAAAAGTGTAAGGATTAAAAAAAAAAAAAAAAGAAAAGAAAAAGAAGTGCTGTACAGCAAACTAGATGTTCATATAGCACTGTACCACCGATACCATTAGAAAGGTCTGAATGACAGCTCATCGCTCATGGACTCGACAACTGGTTTATAGCAAGGTCAATAAATCTATGCCAGTCCACAGAGTTTCTCGCTGACCTCCCACAGTTTCAGGGCCACCTTGTCATCTCGGGCATGAGCGGACACTTCCTGTGCCTCACAGCAGGAGAAGTACTTCCCACTCAGAGGTTCGAGTCCTTCCTGCAAGGCACAGTGCAGTGTGGTCTGAGCTCCTGTCTCGGGGTCCAGGAACAGCAACCAGGCCACAGGCTGGATGAAAATCTTCTGCCACAGGCTGACATTTCTAGACAGTTCAGTCCGGACAACACCTACAGGGCAGAAGGGAAAGAGCAATCACATACTTAGTGCCTTTAGTGTTCAATTTGGATAAAATGCTGATAGTAACAGTTAATTTAGCTTGAATTACAGTAATATATAGCTTAAAATGAGTGTTGATTAAAGATAAACCAGTGTGAGTGTGTTACCTGGGTGAACACTGTAGCATGTGACATCAGTTCCTTTCAGCCTCTTGGCAAGCTCATGGGTGAAAAGCACATTGCACAGTTTGCTGTTGCAGTATGCATGGAAAAATTGCCAGCTATATCTGCCAGTTCCCAGGTCTTTGTTTGCAACCAGAGCCTTAAGATACAAAAACAACCTTGTCAATAAGCTGTTCAGACAAGCGAAGGTGAAAGACGTGCAACAACATCATTCGTGAGGGTGATGGCCAAATTACAATGCAGGAAAGGAATGTCTCTGAATACAACACAGAAAGCATCTGGGGCAGTCCATGTGAGATAAAGTATCTGATGTCATGCCACACATTGATGTAAAGGAATCGTGAAGCAATAAAACCAGTTCTGATGCTAAATAAAAATCTCAACTTTTACTTTTATTATGATCACCTCTTCAGTCATACTACTGAAATACTAGAGCAGGGCATTTTTTAAAAATAAGAGTCCCAAAAGACGGAAAAAGGCTTGTTCCAGAGTGAGGATGGCTTTATATCTCACACCTCTCTTTAAATTATTGTAAACTCACGTTAAAGTCAATGTGTCCCCAGCGATGAGCCATGGAGGACAGGGTGATCACTCGTCCTCCCCCTGTCTTCTTCATCCTCTCCAACAGCAAATTGGTCAACAGGAAGTGACCCAAGTGGTTCACCCCAAACTCGATGCCATATCCATCCTCAGTCCGCCCGTCTGCCACCAATCCTATGGACATATTTTAACAATGGTTTTTGAAATCTTTGTACTTCCTTAATCTCTTGAAGCTGGTTTTCTATAGACATATCTCTGTCTCCATAGAACAGACAAATCGCCACTGCTGCGGCACATCATTAAAAACTGTATTTGCATGTCTTTTTGCCAGATATGGCACTTAGTTGGAAGCACCTCGTACTTGCAACTATGTGGACACTGTGTTGTTGTGTAGTAGTGTGTGTACCAGCATTGTTGATGAGCAAATCCAGCCTGGACTCAGTTTTCAGGAATGTTTCCGCGAAACTGCGGACAGACTTCAGACTGGCTAGGTCCAAGTGCATGTAGATCACGTCTGTACTTCCCGTTTCCTGGAAGAAGATTATTATGATTCAGTGAAGGTAATGTTACATTTAACTTACGCTTCAGTGTTTCACTTCAATCCCTTTTTACTGTTTTTTTTCTGAAAGCAACAGTTCAAACATTACCATCAATGAAAGAAGTGAACGCCTCAGCTCCTTCCAGCAGGATCGTGTAAATCCCGTTAAAGTTCTGTGTTCATCATTTTGTGCTCTCTGTCAGCTAGGCCTTTAAAAGGTTAACTCCTTTCACAGCTTACATTTCAATTCAGAATTTAGCTTCCCTTAAAAAAAGTCTCAGTCCTTTAAAATGGTCATATTGTACTTACTGAATAAATATAAATAAACAGTCATATCCACATACTACTTTAACTTGTATTCTTTTTTCTCAGCTGCTTTAATTACCTAAAGCACACATCAGCCAGTTACAGTATGATAGAACTTTGTTACAGAGCCTCCACTCCCTGCTGACGACTGCACAAGCTATTGTTTTAAATGTCAGTGCTCATTTCTGAGAAACTTTGGATTAACTTTCATACAGCATGAGGAAATTGTGGCCAATGCATCAGTGCGTTCTTCTTACCTTTTCTATTTCTGCAATGGCAGCTGCAGCTTTGTTCTTGTTTCGGCAGGCCAGGATCACTCTGGCTCCTTTCCTGGCCAGATGCAAAGCCGTGGCTTTACCAATGCCTGTATTTCCTCCTACAGGAAGAGCAGGAAAAGAATAAGCAACATCAACCCAAACCATCACAAACAAGAACAATCATCCATTCAAATGTGTAATGTGGTGTTATCTGAAGGTTAGTAGAAACCTTTCTAAATTGCAAACAAGAATTCTAGATTTTCACTTCCACCTTTGTTGTGCTGTAAACTTCACTCCCATCCAAAGTAAAAAGCACAAAAACAAAGAAAAACGCATCTTTAATTCTTTCATTACAGCAATCACATTTGTACAAATCCCAATTTTGTGATCGGCACAGATTTGTGACATATAAAATGGCCCCGACCTCAGAGGGAAGAGAGAGAAGGGGAATGCTCAGGTTTAGATGAGAACTCCCTCTCTGTACAAATCCAGTGTAGAGATGCAAATGTTAAACAGATTTTTATTTGAATTTGGAAATAACTGCTGAATCGGCTTAAATGTCATATTTACTGTTCACTTAGTTTTTGATGAGGTTTTTCCTGAAAGCCGATCTACATTTCCCTGATGGAGGTCGGCATCGTCGAAAGACTCAAAGCCTCTTTTTTGTGGCAATATTGAAGATAATTATAGGAAACATACATTTAAGGGCTTCTTTTCTTTTGCTCATCATCTGCTTTTCCCTGCAGATTTAATAAAACTTATGTACCTTTACTCACCATCGCTATCATAATCAAACACCAACAAACTTATCGCCTTGTAAGAGGAAGCAAGCTATTAATGGAAAATTCGCTGAACTCTGCGAGCTCTGTGTGCTGCACACACAGCAGCCACCGAACTGTTTGTAGACACACTTTCTACACTTCGTCATTTTTGATGCTGGTGTCATTAGCAGTCAGTCTTTTTGATACAAACTGCGCTTGATTCCGGTCTCACCTGTGATAATGACGGTCTTCCCTGACATCGCGGCGTTTCCTTTGCATTTGGATCTTTTGAAGAGAGTCTGTGTGAGGAAGATGTATCCTCCCAGAAGTACAACGGCCACAAGCAAGAGGTGAAACATGGTGGATGTCGGCTGAGAACTTCGTGTCTGGCTGCTGAGCTGGGGATCTGTCTTTATGCACACGCCTGTCGGATGAGTTTCATCTGAGACGTGCCAGCGAGTCACTCCTCGACAGGTCGGACCAGTTGTGGAATGACGTAAGCGTCAGAGCACTGTGACCTACTTTTTTCACTCTGAACACCTCAGAGAGTCGAAACACATTCACTCCATTTACACGAATAAATACAAATCCGCGATTGACAGAAAAATATGGATAGCATGCAAACATCACTCCAGATACCAAAGTGTCGAACTTTTACCTAAAATCTCATCACTGATCTGAGAGCAGTAAAAAAAGTGAAAAATGTCCGCACTCATGGCTGGATTAAACTTCAGATTTATCGGCTTTCTTGAACAGGACATTCAAAATGTGGAGGTTTTGGGTGTTTCTCTGACAGACAAGAGGTTTTGAATCGTATCATTCCTGCACACATGCACCATTCAGTGCCTTCCGTAATTAATAATTGCCTCTGATAGTTATAAGTCAGTGTAATTCATTCATTCTTTCACTGTCTAGATTTAGATTTAGAAATCACAAATCTAGCTGTTGCTGCTTTTGCTCCCAAAATGTAACTTATTCTAAGAATGTTTAATAAGAATGTTTCACAACCTCTAACATATAGTCACAGTCAGTTATGGAATTAAACCAACTATCAAATCTGATTAGCAGATTTGATAGTTGGCTGTAAGATTTCCACGTCAGTGAAAGCGATGGGATTTTACTGGTGAGCAGGACAGTGCTGGGCAACAGCTGCGCTGGTTTGAATACATGCATCTCTTTTTGTCAGTGAATGAATCAGTCCTCTTTGGCTCTGACAAAACATGCAATATTTTTGAAACAACATGTTTTTTATCTGTACTTGCTGCAGGGTTTTGTTTTGGGTCTTACTTTTTGTTCCCCACGTTTCTCTTCAAAATTTCCCTCAGGTGTTCTGTTGGATTCAAATCAGGCAACATACTTGTTCAGGTCAGCGCTGTCAAACTTTATCTTAAACTTTTGTTTGACATTGAAAGCATTTTTTAATCATTATCATGCAGGAATATCTTTAGATTGTTTACTCCACATGTTTTGCACTCAGGTAGCTTCATATCATATCTCTGCACCCTGGCCAGACATTACTATCATGTCTGCCCAGGGTGACTCCACTCTGTCTGTTCTGAAAAAAAATATCTTGTTATCTGACCAAAGAATGCTCTGGTGATGTTCTTCAGACTTCCAGGACAGATGATTCTCAAAGAGCTTTTCAGTAGGAGAAACATTTCATTGTAATCACTGCTGTGATCGCCATTTCTCAAGTCTCGCAATTTGGAATCTCTTTATCACACTGTAGCTTTCTTCATCAACTGAAGGCTATTCAGGACTTTTAGAGTGACCTAATGAATTACAATCATTTAGTTTAAAAGTAATAAGTATATGCATCATCTTATCAGCATCACTTTTAGACCGGATGTTTCTAATGACATTGTGCCAAAAAACCTTAGGATCAGAGCTTTGGAGGTGCTGAGCACCCAGAGAGCTGCCCAGCCAGGCAAGATAAACGTCACGATGAGACTTCTTCCCTGTCCCCTGTCAGTCCCTGCATCCCTAAATGTCTCCAGTTGTCCCGAGTTCTTTATGACTGTCTCCTTGGTGCATTTAAACCCCTGTTCCTCCTTGTCCTCGTCGTCTGTTGTTTTCGTCTTGGTTATCGGTCATCAGAATTTTACCATCTCTGTGCTCGTCTGCAAATTTCTTTATTAAATCATAAGATTCTTAAATTCATCAAGTCTCTCTGTGCACAAAACATCACATCTGGTCACAAAACATGACATCACTGGTTTGTACATTTTAAGACAATTTAATCCCCACATTTGTGAAGGAAAAGCAAAACAATTTTCTGAAAAGTTTGTCACAAAACCATCAAATCTGATTAAGGTTATTTAAATACTCCAAAGAAGAATGGATTGGAATAAAAATAAATAAATACATATCCTAACCTTAATTACTGGGGGAGAATAATGAATGATGATCATAGTTAGTAAAAAGTAAACTGAGTGCATTTTTTTGGACAGAGATTCACTTTTAATGTAAATGTACAATATAATACAGATACATAAATAAATACACTCCAAAAACAGAAGAGTCCTTGAAATGTGCAAATGTACAAAATATTAATAACAAATTATAAAAATGGAGGCAACGTTGCCTACAGTACAGTGTATACAATGTATGACCTGTGAGTGGAATAATGGTTTAGTCTGTGACAGCTGAAGGTATTTAAGGCTGCCAATTGTCTTTAGACCTGATGGTTGATGGTGCTGTGAAGAAGCTCGACGTGTGCACTGTGTTGTAAGGAGAGCTGTATGGCAAATAAACATAGGTTTGTTCCACTAAAATTGTCCCATCTGCTTCACTGTAAATCCAGCCATGAAGAGCCAACCTGTTACAATAACAAAAAAAAAAAAAACATGCTTCTGCGACCAAAAGATAGTTTTGGTTTTCAAATGTTACCCTTCATACTAATATATACCTATATATATACCTATATATATATATATATATACCTATCTATCTATATATATATATATATATATATATATATATATATATATATATATATATATATATATATATATATATATATATATATATATATATATATATATATATATATATATATATATATATATATATATGTACAGTGGCTTGCAAAAGTATTCGCCCCTTTATGAACTTTTCCATATTTTGTCACACTACAGCCACAAACATGAATCAATGTTATTGGAATTCCAGGTGAAAGACCAATACAAAGTGGTGTACACGTGAGAAGTGGAAGGAAAATCATACATGATTCCAAACATTTTTACAAATAAATAACTGCAAAGTGGGGTGTGCGTAATTATTCAGCCCCTGAGTCAATACTTTGTAGAACCACCTTTTGCTGCAGTTACAGCTGCCAGTCTTTTAGGGTATGTCTCTACCAGCTTTGCACATCTAGAGACTGAAATCCTTGCCCATTCTTCTTTGCAAAACAGCTCCAGCTCAGTCAGATTAGATGGACAGCGTTTGTGAACAGCAGTTTTCAGATCTTGCCACAGATTCTCGATTGGATTTAGATCTGGACTTTGACTGGGCCATTCTAACACATGGATATGTTTTGTTTTAAACCGTTCCATTGTTGCCCTGGCTTTATGTTTAGGGTCGTTGTCCTGCTGGGAGGTGAACCTCCGCCCCAGTCTCAAGTCTTTTGCAGACTCCAAGAGGTTTTCTTCCAAGATTGCCCTGTATTTGGCTCCATCCATCTTCCCATCAACTCTGACCAGCTTCCTGTCCCTGCTGAAGAGAAGCACCCCAGAGCATGATGCTGCCACCACCATATTTGACAGTGGGGATGGTGTGTTCAGAGTGATGTGCAGTGTTAGTTTTCCACCACACATAGCGTTTTGCATTTTGGTCTCATCTGACCAGAGCACCTTCTTCCACATGTTTGCTGTCCCCCCCACATGGCTTGTGGCAAACTGCAAATGGGACTTCTTATGGTTTTCTGTTAACAATGGCTTTCTTCTTGCCACTCTTCCATAAAGGCCAACTTTGTGCAGTGCACGACTAATAGTTGTCCTATGGACAGATTCCCCCACCTGAGCTGTAGATCTCTGCAGCTCGTCCAGAGTCACCATGGGCCTCTTGGCTGCATTTCTGATCAGCACTCTCCTTGTTCGGCCTGTGAGTTTAGGTGGACGGCCTTGTCTTGGTAGGTTTACAGTTGTGCCATACTCCTTCCATTTCTGAATGATGGCTTGAATAGTGCTCCGTGGGATGTTCAAGGCTTGGGAAATCTTTTTGTAGCCTAAGCCTGCTTTAAATTTCTCATTAACTTTATCCCTGACCTGTCTGGTGTGTTCTTTGGACTTCATGGTGTTGTTGCTCCCAATATTCTCTAACGGTGTGTTCACACCGAACGCGATAGAGGTGGCCAGAGCGTCAGGTTTACATGTAAAGTCAATGGAAAGAGCGCGATGACACGCGATTGCGTATCTGGCAAAAATTCGGAAGCATATTTGCGTCTGGAAAACGCCAAAAGCCGTGAAACGCGCGTCAGTGTCTGGCGCGTTTGACTCGCGAAAAAAAACACGCGTGTCAGTTTTTGTGTTGCATTTTGTGCATACGTGTGTTTCGCCTCTACCACTTGAGCTGGAAAAATCTGAACTCCAGCGTCAAATCGCGCCACGACAACCAATCAGGAGCCTGGTGACGTGGCTGTAACCTAAGTCAAAGGGGCAGATCCAGCCAAAGCCCTTCATTCTTCAATGGAGGGAAGGCTAATCAACGCCGTAGCAAACAACCCGGAGCTGTACGACACCTGCTGCTTTGTGTACCGAGACAGGAATATAAAGGACAGAGCTTGGAGGAAGATATGTGAAGAGATCGGGCAACCTGGTAAGTTCATTCATTTCTCTTTTTACATTTTTCACTGACCCGGGGATGCCGCACAAAAGCTAGCAAGCCACCGCTATTTTCCCACTGATGTACAAATACCGTTCTGCTTTTATGCATGTTGTCACATAGGAATATATTTTATTGTTTATTAATAAACAGCACACAGTGGTCCCGCTCATCCGTCACTGCCTCGCTTTTTCGCTGATTTTTTTTTTTTTTTTTTTTTGCACAGTACAGCATTGCATTCTGCAGCCTGATTGACAAATCTCCTCCTTGTCGTGTCTCCTGCGCTTTTCAAATTTATCATGTTTTGTTTTGATAACCATCACATCCAATAGATAAAACAGCACAAAAACACCCATAACTATGACCCTCATTCGGAAATAGACACCTGCACCGCGAGGGAAAAAGGCGCACAAAAGTGGCAGGCAGACGAAGACAAAACACGGCATAATAATACTTTTACGTTTTGCAGTCTACAAAGGTTTGCACTTTGAGAATCAACTTGTGAGAACTGTGACTAATGTTCATGTGTGTGGGGAAAAAAGTGTATAAAGTGCGTGGCGAGGGGCTAGTTATTCTGACAACCAGCAATAAATGAGGGACCACTGTATATAACTTCTCTATTATTATTGTATTCAACCTGTTAACATTTAATATTGTCTTGATAGAACCAGCTGATTCTGCAGCAGAGCATCCCCTGTTGCTTCTCCTTGCTCCCCAGTCCCTGAGCTCCTGCTGCTGCACCCACAGGTATGCAATTGTAGCATCAGATGTACAGCAGCACTGATAGCTTTTTGCTCGGTGGGATTCCCTTGTGATCACCTTTACTAAATATCTACAACCAATCTGATTATATCCTGTTTTTTTTTTTCTTTCCAATGTTGAAATCAAAATCTAGTAGCAGCTTTCTCATTTCTTTGTGTTTTGTGCTGTTTTACAGGTCCGCAGAGGAGGACGGCTCCGAGGCAGATGACGGACTGGTCCCAGGACCGTCCATCGGCGGTGGAGCTGGCCATCCTGGTGTCCCTGAAGAGGATATGCCAGTCTCCAATGGAGCATTTCCTATTCAGCCTTGTTCCTGCTCTGGAGAGCAGCTGGGTCCTTTTTATTCCTGTCTCTCTGTAAATACTTATATTTTATATATTTATGTTTAATGTTTTTCTGTTTGAGAATTTTAATATTATTTCAAATAAATTTGTATATAATGACTAATGTCTCAGTTCTACTACACAGCAAATGTTGGCACACGACTTGACACGTAGAATTTATTTCATATTATACTAATGACAAAATATACTAATACAGTGAGATGCAAAAGTTTGGGCAACCTTGTTAATAGCCAGTATTTTCCTGTATAAATCGTTGGTTGTTACAATAAAAAATGTCAGTTAAATATATCATACAGGAGACACACACAGTGATATTTGAGAAGTGAAAAGAAGTTTACTGGATTTACAAAAAGTGTGCAATAATTGTTTAAACAAAATCAAGCAGGTGCATAAATTTGGGCACCACAAAAAAAAGAAATGAAATAAATATTTAGTGCATATCAATGTGTGTGTCTCCTATGTGATATATGGGGTGCCTTTGTCTGGACGTGCTTCCCATCCAAAGCTCCACAGCAGAGAGGGAAGTTCCAGCGCTCCTGGAATCCCTCTGTGATGGACCGCCAGTCTCCAGGTGAAGGCACAGCCATGAAGTCGTCCACTAGACAGTCCCAGATGGCCGTCGCTACCTGGGGGGTGATCTGGCACACTGTGGACACACCGACTCTGAAACTGAACGCGATGGTCCTGAAGGAGTCCCCGGTGGCAAGGGACCTGGACAAAATTGTTCAAAATTAGTATTATGTGTACTGCAGTTACAAAATACATTATTCAAATTCCAAAATACTTTTGTGATGTCAGATTTAAATTACAAAACATAAATCTTTCATAAAACATTATGTAATTATAAGGATAATTACATAACATATATTAGATATAATATAAAACAGTCAGTTGTGTTTTGTTTTAACTTTAACATATAATTTGATTGGTAGCAACTTTTACCACTACAGTGAGCCAATCACTCATAATTCCTAGACATGTCAATCAGGTAGGAATGAAGTAAGACATTAATAGAAATAAAGAGTTGTATGTTGACATGTAGCCCTTTCCTTGCTTAAATCATTGTTAATATTTTTTGAAAAATTAACCTGTGATAAAACATAACTTATCAAGATAGAATATGCTAGATAGAACCATATAACTAAAGATGAACCAAACTGTTCACAATTTTATCTAGCTCTCAGTTTAAAGAAAGGCTGGTGACCCCTGTTATAGAGTCTGACAGCTGCGGGGATTATATACAAATATTCAACTATACCAGAATTAAACCAGGTGTAAATTTAAAAAAAAAAAAGGAGTGAGTATCACTACAAAGATTAACCCACAGTGGTCCTCATACCACAGTTTGATATCAGCAAACACTGAGAGCATACACTGATAGACACCACAGCCATGCTATCATTGCAAACACTGATAACAGCATAAATCGAATTAAATCGGGACTTGATGAGACCTAGTATCACTAGAAATATTATAAACAGTCGTCTCAGTACCACAGTTTGCTATCAGTAAACACCGACGGCATTCACTGTTAGCATACCACATCCATGTTAGCAGTGTATAAACGATAGTTTAGCATATATTAGCACAGGCATCGATAAAGGACTACCGTATTAAACACTTTTACTAACCTCAGGCAGATGGACAGGCGCTCTGCAGGTGGGATTCAGTGCCTGTAGTTGGTGTCTAGGCAGGCGATTCTGGGACCGACGCGGGACAGCAGGTCCTCAAACTGGGCGAGTGAAAGACAGAGATATCGCTGACATCGGCCGTCATCCAGGCGCAGCTCCTGGAGCAAGTGGTGAAACTCACCAAACTGCTCACGCCTCTGGAGGACCTGATGGACCCAGGTAAGGCGAGGACGTCCTTTACGCCACTGCTCTGCTCTCCACAGTAAATAGAGAAGTGAGACTCTCTCTTCAAGCGCTAGCTCGACAGCTGCCATCTAGCAAAGATACCGTCTGACACAACTTCCTCCCACATTTCTGGTTCACGCGTGTCAAAATATGCAATTTTGAGGCGCGATAGATTTTTGTGTTGGACACGCGTCGAAGTGCAAATGTGCATGCATCAAATTAGGGGCGTTTGGGGCATTTTCGCTCGTGTCTATCGCGTTCGGTGTGAACACACCGTAAGAGCCATTTCGTTCGCGACCGACCCATCACTATTATAATAGACGATTAACTGTTTAGAGCAGAGTTGAATAAATCCTTAAAGTATCATCTGATCATTTCTGGAGCATCTTCAGGATCTCAACCAACAGCTAGTGCAGATGTTTCTACTCCTGGTGAAAAGGTGTGCACTTCCCTCCTGGATTAAAACATTTTTAATGTGAGTTTTCATTTAGAATAAACTGTTAAAATAAGTATGGCAAGATTTTACATCAGGAAAAAAAGACATCAGGACAGTGAGTTTCATTTCCAAAATATACTGACAAATCTCTAGTGAAACATTAAAGGTAAATAAAACTATCCAGTTATGAAGCTTAACTTTCCACTGAGTGGCAAAAGTCAGTGGGAATTTTGAAAATGAATCAGGTGTTCTTGCCAGGTATAGTGAGCCTCAGCATAGGTGACAGGAAGTGGGATGAGCTGGCTGTAAGACTGGGAGGAACTAACATTTTCAAAAAACTTGCAGCACTTTAAACAACATTTGCACCTAAAAAAAGTTTATTTTGTGTAATAGAAACAGCAATAGTTTACTTACAGTTATCTGCTTTGTGAGGTTCGTATGAAATGCATTGTGGGATAATTACCTGCCCACCGATCTCCTATCGGGGGCTCAGCCTGAGCAGAGTCTCTTTTTTTATGCCTTATTGTGTTGTACATTTCATTGTTTTTCTTATGCTACCTGTTCTGACCTGTCTCCCCAATGTGATGTTGTGTACGGTTGGAGAAGGTCCCATTTTGCTGCAGGCAACTGCAAGTGACAAATAAAGGCTTCATTCATCATCACCATCATCAACTGAACCTCTGAATGTCCACCTGTGGACTCAACCTGACCAGCTGTTAGAGGTACCGTGCTTGTTAGGTCTGCGCTTCCACAGGTCCCGCTGGTTTAGAAACTTCCCGTTAATGAAGCAAGATGAACAGCTTTTACTTGCTAGCAAGGGAGGCTGGTCAGAACCAGGCTCTTGGAGCTGAACGTTCCTCACCTGTCTCCCAGCCAGCATCAAATAAACAGCCTTCCTTGCAGCCTTTTATTCTGAGAACACAGGCACCGCCCATTGTAAAACCCCCTATGGTCACAAACAATAAGGTACTATTGTGTGTATGTGTGTGCACGTGTAAGCACCTGTGTGTGTGTGTTTAAGTAACACAATGACAACAATTTGACTCCAACAGTGCTAACTCAGCTAACTCTGACATCACAGCATGTAGCCCCGCTCTTTTAAGCTGATGTTAGTTTATGAAAATGTTAAAAACTGTAAGAATCAGCACTGAGCCCTGTTAGAGCAACCTACGACCTTTAAAATTGTGTTTAAAATGCTGTCTGTAAACACATCAGTGCAGATGTTAACAAGTTGATTTATGAAACAGAGTTAAAAGAATTTCTTATGTCACTAACCTCTGCCAAGGCAAAGAGGGCAGTGACATAAGGCAACAATACATCCCTGAAGCCTCGCAGTGCTTGAAACATCAAAAGGCTCCTTCTTTTTGGCTTTAAGTCTGTTTGACCCAAGGTATCTATTGAGTTCCAACTTAAAAGTCAGGTCATTCAATTCCTCAAAAAAATCTTTTAAATAGATCATCAGTTTTAGATATGAAGTCTTTATATTTTCCAGAATTCTATCGGAGTTGGCCTGAGAAGATGCAGATGAATAAAGGTTACATGTTAAGTTTATAACATGGAAAAGTTTCTTTAATACTGGTTTTAGCATCTTTGCATTCAACGTCTTGCATCAGTTGTCATGATCCAGCTGTGTGCAGGGCAGAATTGGACCCAAACGCAAACTCACTGGAAACAGGATTGAACTAAAAATGGCAGCTTTTATTGCTAAACAGAAAACTCTACAAGACCTAGACTGGGAAAAATCTAACAGTAAGCGCGCACGCACACACGCGGAGCCACATGTAGAAAAATACAGCATGTGGGAGATCGCGACACTGAACACAGAGCTTAAATACACTGGGAAATAACGAGGGGAATGAGACACAGAAGGGGAGCACAGCTGGGAGAAATCGGACATAACGAGACCAAGGGGAAGTGAAACTCAATACATTCATGTAGGACACAGGAAAACAGGAAATGTAAAAAAGATGCAGACTTGACTAGGGGAGACAGAGCAAGTAAGAAACACAGAGACCAACAACAAGGAGACACAGAGGGCAGCTACTAAATAATCAGAAAACTAAACAGAATACAAGAAAGCCAAACTAAGACACTAGACTATACACTGTAAAATCTAATTAGTTCCCAGAACTCAAAAAAATTATGAAAACTCATTGCCTCAAAAAAATTGAGTAAAGCTTAGCTAAAAATGACTAAATTAGGACAACTTGTTTATTTTGAGTACTCTGTACAAGCTCATTTGTTCCCAGAACTCAAAAAAATTGGATCAAGTTTACGTAAGATGACCAAGTTAGGGCAACTTACTCATTTTGAGTACACTGTACAGCCTTGTTAGTTCCCAGAACTCAAAAAAAATTATGCAAACTCGTTGCCTCAAAACAACTAAGTAAAGCTTACTTAAGATGACTGTTAGGACAACTTATACATTGCAAGTCTGCAGCATTAAGAATAACTTGATATCTCTGACTGTGCAATACTAATTGTTTACCTACTGACAAACATTTCAAGTTCAACTAAATGAAAAAACAATTTGTGGTAACCTGATTATGATTAAAAGTAATTAACAACACTTTTTGTAATGATGTTAAAATGAGCCCAACTTTTATTTTCAAACACAACAAAGTATAACAGCCAACATACTGGACACTGTTCTGCTGAACAACAAACAATTATATTGCCATCACTGTTATAATCTTACAATGAAACAAAGTCTCAGATGTAATTATTCTGAACATAAGTTTAGGCCTACCACAAGTTTGTTTTGTACTTACATTACTTATATAATCAAAATAAAATATTTATTGTTCTGTCACAAGTGCAGTCTCTAATTTAAACAACACATTTGTTTTCCATTCCAACACATGAGCTGGAATGTTGTATTATTTTAAGGATGCTTGTTTCCAGTCCAGGCATTACTGCCTGAATGACTGTCATGGATCGAGGTGATCCAAATGTAGGTGCAGAAGAAAGTCTTTAACTTCCCTTAAGTACAGTGGCAGTGGATGTGGGTTGGAGATGCAATGAGCTTGAACCTGCAGGCGACCATCTTCACTGACCACACCATCTGTGACGGAGGACTCATCTCTCCTGTTGTCCTGCGAGCAAACAATCATATTTTTGGAACATGAACTTAATTGCTTTCTTAAAACATTTTTTCTGCATTTGGTATAAAACAGACTCCAATTTAAACAATCTCAGGCCCCATCCCCACCGGAGAGGTGACATTCAATGTCCCACTTGTCAGTCTGCATAGCCCTGACCACCATCCAACACACAATAATGTCATGAAAGCATCATTTTAAAAAGGGCTATGCAAACATGGCCAATAACTTTCATTCTAATGATGTGCAAAATGATTTGGGCACAAAACAAATTTTGCTGTTAGAAAACTTGCAGACTTCACTATATACAGTGTAGACCCTCTAAACTAAGTTTGGGGGATGTGATCTTTCGAGAAATGCAGACCAAACTGTTGTTGTTTGTTTACTTACACAGCATGTCTTGTAGAATTAACGGGAGTCACCAGCAACAGCACAGTGTAGTCATATCTCAAGTCTAATAACAGAAGACAGGAAAAGATCAGTAAAGAAACAACTTCCCCAAACCAAAGCACAAACAAAACAATAAGTAAAACAGGCTGATCTAAAGTATGATTAAAGTCCAGTCTGATTAATATAAATGTCACTGACAGTTGCTAATATATTGGAAAACCAAAATACTTACTGATGTCTTTCTGTCCAACAACAGGAGTGCTGGTCTCGAACCTCAAAGACAGTAAGAAGCAAGCAGAGGTAGGGCTGTTCAATATAACGATATATATCGGATGACGATATAAAAACGTCTATCGTTTCATTTTACGCTATCGTTTGTTTCGTGGTGTCGCAAAATAAACTGTTTACGGCAATATTTTTTCATTATTTTGATGGTCACTGTAGTGGCTATATTAATTTCCTAAAGTTCTCTCTTTCTCTTATATTTAATATAACCACACTACAGACGGACAAGCGCTTGTTTTTATGCGTTGTCGTTAGCAACAACGACGGTAAAACCACCTCGTGTCCGCTTGTTTATTTTCCACATAAACCTTTCACAATAAAGCTCAAGGTCCTGTTGAGACTTTTCAAAATAAACTGAATCACATGAAAGATGCAGAGTATTTACGGATGAGAAGCAAAAAAGAGCCGTCAGGTGCTAAAAAATAAACCTTAGACTCAAATGTTAGAACGGGCTTTTCCCCGCAGCACGCTGTGTAATAAATACTCACAAAGAAAACGGCGGCCGTTACAACCTATGTCTAAAAATGTATCGTTTCATGCATCAGTTAAAACACTCGACTCCAGGTACGCCACGTCCAGCTGGAAACACTTCACGCAAGTCGAGCTGCCTGACGTTCACAGAATTTATAGAAAATGTTACATTTTTGTGATTTATATCGTTATCGGACGATAGATGTCTTAATATCGGGATATGAGATTTTGGTCATATCGCACAGCCCTAAGCAGAGGGAGAAAAAACAGAACATTTTTCAAAAACTGATTTGATCCTTAATGGCTGTGCAATCATTGTAACATAGAGTTTGCTTATGTTGTTAAATAAAGGCTAGATTTGACATTAATAGACGCAACAGATGTTCAAAAGCTGCCACAAAGCATGAAAAAAAATGGACGTCTCTGAAAACGTCGGAGCATTTTTGCAAATATGTGATGTCTTGATAAATCGAGCAGATATTTGAAATTTACACAGCTACATTCTCGCCTGAAAATATCTTAAAAGTTTATTTTGTGACCCAGAAAAAGTAATAAGTTTTTTAGCAGTGCTCCTCCGCCATTGCCGCGCTTACAAGTAAGCACAAGCTCCGACAACCGTGGCTGACAAATGCGATCCTCCTTTTCCCCAGACTACCCGGTCACAAAATAACCTTTTAAGATATTTTCAGGCGAGAATGTAATGCTCAAATATCTACTTAATTTATCAAAATATCACATATTTGCAAAAGTGCTTCCACGTTTTTGGAGAGCTCTGTTATCCACCCCCCACACCTACCCCACCCCTAACGGCTGCACCTCCCGAAGAATTTTGTCTGGGCTCTTATCTCACTTATTTATTTCAAACAATCAACAGAAAATTTCACCGACATAGTTTTATGTAAGGTTTTTAAGGCTGTGGTGTTAATTTTTAAGTAAGATGAGCCCAGCGGCAGCAGCAACACTAGGCTAACACTAACTAGCTAGCAAGATTTTAAACCTGGTGCTAAACTAAGAGAAGCCACAAAATCAGTTTGAATAAGAGTAAACATTTACTCACCAAGTCAGTGTATCAGGTAAAGATCCACAGTAATGACAACAATAATATCTTGAGCTGACGCTTCTCCAGGTTTGCTCAACATATTCCATAACAAATGCGGACTGATCCGTGCTAGGGAGGAGGACGGTAGTGACGTGGCATTTTCAAACCATATCTTTCATCCTTCCACACTGAGAAGCAAAACTTCCAGCTTACTTAGTTTTTCTAAGTTAAGATAACTCAAATAAATTGAGTTTATCAGCGTTTTTTCATAAAAAGTACTGGTAACTTATTTAAATTGAGTTCTAAGAACAAATTGAAAAAAATTGAGTTCAGCCTATTTAATATTTTTAATTAAACACAATATTACAATTTACAGTGTAGAATAAACTAGGGCAACAAAGAAAACTAAGATCAAAATACAAAACTTGTAACCCAGGACCGTGAAGTCAGTAAGAAGTAATTGCTTCAGTTTTTTCTTTTCTTTTTTAAGCTACTAAAATAAGAAGTGTTTCCCCTTCTTTAATCCATCTAGTTCTGGATCAGGTTTAGACTGGAAAAAAAGTCAACCCTGACATTTTTGGTCCAGGTGACCCACAATGGTCAATCGACTGCCCACCAGTTGTCAAAGCAATGCTAAAGCTGAATAGTACATGCAGACACGGAAACGGTTATCCTTCCATCCATTTTCTTACCACTGTCATTCCTCACTCTGTTGTTAGGACTGCTGTTTCACCTCTTGCACTTCTCCACAGCTGGTGCTACCAGTAGCAGCCTGACTAGTGATGACCTGTGATTGTGACTTGTTCCTCTTTGTGTTGCAGCTGCTAACATGTTGGCTAATGTAACAAAGTTTGCAACATCTAATTCAAGTTTTGTTTTATATTTATCTCTTTGCTTTTCCGCTCCACCTTTTGCTTCTCCAAAACCACTTCTTCCATACTGAACTCTGAACACACAGGCATGGTAAGAGAGGGGCTGGTTGCTGGCTAGAGATTTGTCTGGGCAATTCAGTTTTAGTAATGGAAATGAATGATCATGGGCTAATATCATGCTTGTAGGGCTGGTGTGCAGAAGCCCTTCAAGCTGGTCTGTAGCCTTTATGATTATATCGACACAGAAAAAACAAATGTCAAATTACAAGTGTCAGATTACCTGTGCAGTGTTGATGTCAATCTATCAAAAGCACTTCTTGCTTTCTTTGCACACATATTATCTAATTTGGATTGTAAGCTCTCTTTGATGTGATAATTTAATAAAATGTTATCACAGAATTGACTAATTTCTTGTAACAATAAAGCTTTCTTTGTGTTTTTTTAAAAACATTTTTTACTTAACTATATTGAAAATGGATCATTTTTTTATTTCAGAAATTTTCATTTATTACAGATAGTATCGTATAGTATTTTAGGCCTAAAAAAATAAAAGGATAAAACATAATTCTGGAAATAAATTTACTAATGTTTGTTTTGTTGCACAATTTATTATTAAACCACAAAATACTTTATCTTGATACTCTTCTGCTCCTCCATATTTATATATGTAAGATTTTTAAGACCAAATGTAAAAATAAGGACCAGACTTACCTTTAACTGCTCAAGTCTGTGTCTGAATCTTACCCTTCGACCAACTTCAGGGATTAACTCAGTTATGTAGTTTTCGGTAAGACAAAAAATGCTTTCCACTGTAACTTTGTTAGCTGCAATTAAATATTAAATCTCAGTTATGGAGAGGTACAAAATCTGAAAATGCTGCAGAAATCAACTTCATGAAAAAAAAAAAGTGAAATGAGTATGGCTATTTAATTTAAATGCCACTGAGCCTTTGTGTGATAAAATGTGTGTGATGACTTGACAATGTAGAAGATGCTACAGAAAAAGCACTTCTCTTCCAGACGTGTAAAAATCTCAACAGTTCTCTTTAAACACAGTGGGGGAAAATGTGAAGTAGAAAATATCAGTGTTGTACAGCAAAATCATATCAACAGAGTTTCTGTTTCAGAGTTTACTGATTCCAATAATATTAAGATGCTTGTTTATCAAGGATTAGTAATAATAATTTGCCATCAAATCGTTCCTCCAACTCACTTAGCTGCCATTCAAGCAGTTTGTTTCTTATAAAATTATCCATGACCAAGAAATGAAACTGAAAGATAAACTGTAATATTTAACCAGACTAGATCTATGTAATCAGCTTCTCCTCAAACACATATGTAACCCGTTTGTGTGTGTTACACCTGTCGGCGCGTTGTGCAATGGCGTGTGAATAAGAAGCAGGAGACAGCACCAGATCTTTAGGCTCTTTACTGCAACATCGGCAACACATAAAAATAAGGTCTGTGATCTGTGTGTGTCGCTTGCCTGCTAGGACACCTCTCCTCCGGCCATGCTGAAAGGAGCTGTGACCTACAGCTGTATTAACTCCACAATAGTATAATAAATCAAATACAACTAGAAAAATTTGCATTTCATGCGAAAATGCTGTGTGGATGCTTTAAAGCTGAAGCTGTCTGCTGAAATTAGCAGGAAAAGCTGAAAAGTTGCAAAAACTGTAAAAACTTTGCAGAAGCAAAGGAACTTTGCTAAAATGTAGTAACTTAGCAGAACTGCAATATCGTAGAGAAAACATAATACTTGGCAGAAAAACAGTAGTATAGCGGAACCTAGCAGACATATTGTAACTTACCAGAAACACGATAACTTCTCAAAAATACAAGAATTTGGGAGAAATAGTATAAAATTACAGAAAGAATATATTTAGCCAAACATTCTTAAACATTACAGAAATACTATGATTTAGAAAAACAGTACAACATAGCAGAAATGCTGTGATTTACCAGAGACACTGTAATATACTATGAATATTGTAATTTTAAATAAATACTATGTTTTAGCAAAAATACTCCAGTTTAGCACAAATATTATAACATAGCAGAAATACTACTCTATAGCAGAAATGCTATATTTAGAAAGAAAAATATAATATAGTAGAAATACTATGATTTAGCAGAAATCCTACGATATAGCTTAATAACAATGATTTAGAACAAATACTATGATTGAGCAGAATAGTAATAACTGAAGTGAAAATATTGGAAAAGTAAAATGACAAGCTGAATAAAAAGGAACATGGTTAAGTTCGCTCAAAACTCATTTTTGTTCACCTCTGAAAAAATAAAATAAAAATACATTTAGAAAAAAAAACAAGAACAGCCAACAGATACATACAAAATCAAATATGGATACACAAATCAACAGATACACACAAAATCAAATATGGATACAAAAATGTACAGAGAGAGACACACAGAATGGGTCTATGCCAGTCAACCAGTCTGAATATATTATATTTTTATCCAACAATGAGATGCTGCCCTAAAAAGGGTCTTTGTCTCTCTCTCTCTCTCTCTCTCTCTCTCTCTCTCTCACACACACACACACACACACGCACACACACACACAAACAGCAGCAGCAGCAGCAGCAAGTGAACAGGGGCTGTTAACAGCATGTTTCTAGGTCAGTCAAACAGCTGTGAGCTTCTCAATTTGAATCCACCAATCAGAGAGGCTGTGTGCTTTTTCCCGCCAAAGCTGGTGCACCAAGTGCAGGCTTTTACACACACAACACAGAGAGAGACAGGATTTTTGCAGTCTATTTCTCATAGTCAGGATTCCCCTCAAACAAACAGCCATAAATTCCTAACCATAGGGGCTAAAACAGTCATTGTTAGACCCTTTTGTTCAGAAGACATGGGGGAATCTTGAAATGTTGACCATTTAAAATAAAAATATGAAATATTATAGATATATGACATAGATGATTGGTTGGCTTAGAAGCCTTGAATGCCCCAATATGCAAATTTGAATGTGTCAGCCCTCAGATATGAATGGCTGGCTTGGAAGCCATGAAGGCAACAATATGCAAATTTGAATGTGCCAGCCCTCAGATATGATTGGCTGGCTGGGAAGCCATGAAGGCAACAATATGCAAATTTGAATGTGCAAGCCCTCAGATATGATTGGTTGTCTTAGAAGCCATATAAAAAGCAGTAAAACTGTACTATGATTTGGTAGAAAAACTATAATTAATCAAAAATACTATATTTGGCAGAAATACTATTTTTTAGCAGAAACACTATATTTAGCACAAATCTTATGAAATAGCAGAAATAGTATGATTTAGTAGAAATGCTGTATTTAGCACAAATCTCATAAAATAGCAGAAATAGTATGATTTAGCAGAAATGCTGTATTTAGCACAAATACTGAAAAGCAGCAGAAATGCTATGACTTAGCACAATAGTAATAACTTAAATAGAAAAATTGGAAAAGCAAAATGGACAGCTGAAAAAATCCTGAACATGCTAAGGGTCCCTCAAATGTAATTGTTTAATGAAAAAAAATCAGCAAAAAAAAGTATAACAGTCACACAATCACAAATATGGACACATATGGAAACACACATGTACAGAGAGACACACACAGGATCAAATTCAGTCAACCAGTCTAAATATATTGAATTTAAATCACACAATAAGATGCTCCCATAAAAACTCTCTCTCGCCCTCTCTTTCTCTCTCTCTGTCACACACACACACACACACAGAGAAAAGCAAGTTTCTAGGTCAGTCAAGCAGCCTGGGAGCTGCTCAATTTGAATCCACCAATCAGAGAGGCTGTGCACCTGTTTTCACACACACGCAGCACAGAGAGAGACATGATTTCTGCAGTCTATTTCTCATAGTGAGGACTCCCCTCAAACAAATGGCTATAATTTCCTAACCGTAGGGGCTAGAACGGTCATTCTTACACCGTTTTGTTCAGAAGAGATGGGGGAATCTTCAGGTGTTGACAATTTATCATTAAAATATGAATTATTAAAGATATTTGACTTGTAATGCACCATTACTGAGTAGAGGTGAAGCAAAAACTGCTTTGACTTGCGCTCAAACAACACTTTGTAACTCTAAATCTATATGGACTATCGATATCATTCTTTCACCGTAAGACACAGCAGGCTTTGGTGAACAGTCATGGAAATTTTCAGGTCTCAGGTCTAACATTCTTTTGTTCAGACGACATGAGGGAATCTTGAAATGTTGACCATTTAAAATAAAAATATGAAATGCTATAGATATATGACATAGATGATTGGTTGGCTTAGAAGCCATGAAGGCCCCAATATGCAAATTTGAATGTCTCAGCTCTCAGATATGATTGGCTGGCTGGGAAGCCATGAAGGCTCCAATATGCAAATTTGAATGTGTCAGCCCTCAGATATGATTGGCTGGCTGGGAAGCCGTGCAGGCCCCAATATGCAAATTTGAATGTGTCAGCCCTCAGATATGATTAATCAAAAATACTATACTTATAAAATAGCAGAAATAGTATGATTTAGCAGAAATGCTGTATTTAGCACAAATACTGAAAAGCAGCAGAAATGCTATGACTTAGCACAATAGCAATAACTTAAATAGAAAAATTGGAAAAGCAAAATGGACAGCTGAAAAACTCCTGAACATGCTAAGGGTCCCTCAAATGTAATTGTTAAATGAAAAAAAAAAATCATCCACAAAAAGTATAAAAGTCACACAATCACAAATATGGACACATATGGAAACACACATGCACAGAGAGACACACATAGGATCAAATTCAGTCAACCAGTCTAGATATATTGAATTTAAATCATACAATAAGATGCTCCCATAAAAACGCTCTCTCTCCCCCTCTCTCTGTCACACACACACACACACTACCAGCAGCAGCAGCCAAACAGCCTGGGAGCTGCTAAATTTGAATCCACCAATCAGAGAGGCTGTGTACTTTTTCCCGCCAAAACAGGTGCAGTCGTTTTACACACATGCAGCACAGAGACAGGATTTGTGCTGTCTATTTTTCATAGTCAGGATTCCCCTCAAACAAATGGCTATAATTTCCTAACCGTAGGGGCTAGAACAGTCATTCTTACACCGTTTTGTTCAGAAGAGATGGGGGAATCTTACAGTGTTGACAATTTATCATTAAAATATGAATTATCGAAGATATTTGACTTCTAATGCACCATAACTGAGTAGAGGCGAAGCAAAAACTGCCTTGACTTGCCCTCAAACAAAGCTTTGTAACTAAATCTATTTGGAGTATCGATATCATTCTTTCACCGTAAGAGACAGCAGGCTTTGGTGAACAGTCATGGAAATTTTCAGGTCTGTGTGGAAATCCAAAAAACAGATATGACAAGAGAAAAAAGTTGTTCATTTCCAGAGTTTGAAATCTGAAGAAATCTGAGCGAAGGACGAATTTCCTACCCTCAAACAAGTCTAACTCATTTCAGAACGGTAATAGGTGATAAAAAAATTCTTGAATTGTGAGCGTCAGGAGTGTCTGAAGATATATGGGGACAAGCCTCATGTTTTAACTTCGCTTCGTTAAGGAGATATGACGATTCGAATATGCCTCTCATTACAGAAATCAAGCGATGATTTTGAACAAACTCTCCATTGACTTTCTATGGAGAGTTTTCCGACTTTGTGTTGGTCTGAGGAGATTTGCCATAATTCTATAAATCTCACAACAATGATGGTGACATTTTCTGAAATAACATAATTATAATATAAATAATATAATTTGTGGAAGTTGAGTGAAAATTGAGCAAGTAGCAAGAAGTTGTTCGGACATGAAGAGAAGACTGCGAAACCTACAGTGGCACACTGGAAGCCAAGTGCATAGCAACCATAACTAGAAAAATTTGCATTTCCTACAAAAATGCTGTGTGGATGCCTTAACGCTGAAGCTGTCTGCTGAAAAGCTGAAAAAGATGAAAAGTTGCAAAGAGTTGTATGGTGGTGAAAAAAAAATATCACCCTGAGCAGGATTCGAACCTGGCCCTCCTGGACTCAAGGCAGTTACTCATCTGACTGACCCAAACTCATTCTCACAAAGAAGAGGTGGACAGACTGACAATTCTGCTGAAATGAGCAGAAGCTGCTGAGAATTGTGCTGATAAGAGGAGAAAAGGCTGAAAATTTTGCAGAAAAGAGGTGAATCAGCAGAATTTCTGCTGAAAAGAGGCAGAACAACCTGGTTCTGCTCAAATTCACCAATCAAAGGTACTGCCTCTGTCTGCTTCATCAGGCTGTGTACTTGTCTGTATTTCTGCCATGGAGCGTTAAGAAGAATCTGAGGTCCATATTAGAAAAACTCCTAAAATGGGGTGAAAAAAATGACAATTTTGCTAAAAAGGGGTGAAGAAGCTAAAGTATACCAAATCAAAGTATTTGTGCCAAAACATAGTATTTCTGCCATATTGTGGTATTTGTGCCACAAAAGTTACTACATTACAACATGAATACGGATTAAAGATGAAAGAAACTGGCAACAAATTCCTCCACTACAAACCAGTCTGATACCACTTCTTTGCAGTGTTCACGTTTACTAAGACACTACCCAAAAGGCGCCACAAGAGGGCACTCCAACACAAGAGATGACCTATGTACACTGATGCACTTAGTAACAGTCAGCCTCCTACTTAGCCATTACGTAATACAGCGATATTACAGTGTACAAATTCACATAAATTTGCAGGGGAAAAAAAAAAAGCAGGAACAAGCCCAAAACAATAAAATAACTGGGCTGCCATAGCTATTGCTAACTAGCACATATGCTAAAGGTAACTAAAACCAATACCAACCAATGTTGAAACACTGTAATTTCACTCAAATACTATGAAATAGCAGTAATACTATGATTTGGCAGAAATACTATGTTTCAGTACAAATACTATGACAAAGCAGAAATACTATGACTTAGAAGTAATACTATAACAAAAGGGATTCCTCAAAATTACTATGAAATTGCAGTAATTCTATGATTTGGCAGAAATACTATACTTCATTACAAATACAGTGCTTTGGTACAAATACTATATTTTGATTTGAATACTATGATTTGGCACGAGAGTAGTATGATTTAGTACGAATACTACTGAATTGGCAGAAATACTGTGACTTAGTAGTAATACTATAACATAACAGATATACTGTGATGTTGCAGACATAGCATGTTTTTGCACTACTCATTTGTAGTGAAAAAAAACATGTGGACCAAGGTGGGATTGAACCCACGACCTGTGAGCTGCAAAGCCGTGTCATTACTGATTGCGCCACCTGGAAAGGGGGCGGGCGTCTAAAACACAGAGACTTGAGGAGTCAGAATTAGATCGCCGTGAGAGGCGAAAAACGCCGTTTTTTGGAGTTACAAAACGTCGTGTAACTCAAAAACTAGGAGGGCTAGTGGCATAATTCTTCTACTGGGTGAATCAGCGGACTTTGGTGTACTTTGACTGCGATTTTCATTGTTCTTTGTACCTCCGTCGCGGAGATATGATGAGAGAAGAAACGGCTTCATTTTCGGAGTTTGAAAACTGAGAGGAGGACTGATTTCCACCCCTCAAACAAACGTAATTCATTGCTCAACGGTAAGATAATTGTAAAAACTGCTTCCACTGTGAGTGTCAGCAGTGTCTGAAGATATATTGAAGCACGTACAAACCCTGAAGCACGTACAGACTCCAAAACACGTACATACTCCAAAACACGTAAAAACTCAGAAGCACGTAAAAACTCCAAAACACATAAAAACTCAGGCTACGTCCACACGTACCCGGGTATTTTTGAAAACAGATTTTTCTATGCGTTTGCACCTTTCGTCCACACGTAAATGGCATTTTCGGTCACTGAAAACGGAGATTTCTAAAAACGCCTGTCAGGGTGGATATTTTCGAAAACTCCGTTTTTGCATTTACGTGTGGATGAGGAAAACGGAGAAAACGCAGCACAAGATGTGCGCCCTTCTGCGTATGGATGATTTTCTCTTTGTGAGATTATGTCTTTGTCACAACAATAGCATTTACTAGAATTATATCAGTCATTTACAGTTCTGGATTTTCTTTTTGCTAGAATGAACAAAACAAAAGGCAAGAGACACCTGAATTTTCTGCTCAGGTAAGTTAAAAAGTTTAATACTGATTGGCTATGATTTTTATCAGGAGTCATTCTTTCACTGTTTGCTTAAAATTTTATATGAGTTTGCACCTGTGTGTATGGAAAAAACAACAGAATTGGTTCAGGTCAGAATTATGTTAAATTTCAAGATGCCTTTATTCTTCATGTACTTGCCCATTTTCTGTATTTAACTTTCAAGGGTTAATATAAATAAATTTACATTTCACTGCGTGGATTGTGGAAGTGTTCAGACATAAGTTCTTAAAAATGTGCTTAAATGATGCCTGTGTGATTTCTTTCATTTCTCTGCAGTTTTAAAAAAAAACAAAAACAAATCCATTTTAATTTCCAGGTTTCACTACCTAGCAGTTCAAAAGGTGAGACACATATTTATTATTTATGATAATCATCTTTAAAGACGGAAATAATTTTCTTTTGACTCAATACCCCCACTGAGAGAGACAACAACCTGAGCTTTTCATGTCTTGAAAAAATCTAATCAGGAAAAAGACAATCAGATCTTCACGGGGAGTCCAGTGAAAGGCAAACACCAACTAAAAGACAGTGTGACTCAGGTATTTACGTTTGTTTCCAAAGAATGGCAGTTTCACTCCACTGTAAGGTAAAACTTATCTTCTATAGCGTGTGTCTGATGCAAAATCAGACACATACTTCGCATTGGTTTGTTCGTGGCTGAGGTACAATAAAATACTATTTAGATCAAGTAATCAACTTTCTGCCATGAACTGCTCCTTTAATAAGTGATCGGTAAGAGCCTGATGTATTTTTCAGTATCAGTGTATCACATTGAGCATTAAACTGGTTCCTGCTAAGCACTTCTTTACTCTCACAGTGACAGAAACAAGAATATTATCTGAAGTGAAAGACATAACGAAAAAAGTCAAGGACCAGTAGCGGTTTTTGATACGGGCGACATGGGCGGTTGCCCGGAGCGGCATTGTGGTGGGGGGCAGCATCACGGGCATCGGCAATAACAACAACAAAAAAATTGCTCATACTCATGCTGCCCCGACATCATGCCAGCGCATATTGGGAATGATACAGGCACCGATCGGTTTTCTATCGCCCATTTGCTGGGAGTAAGGGCGCCCTCCATTTGCGAGATGCGCCTGCTGCTTGCTGCACAGGGAGGAGAGGGCGGGGCGGCGGGGGATTCTCTGGCTGGCTGGAGCAGCATTTGATAACCAACTCGCAAAATAAAACAAAATAAAAACAAAACAACAAACACGAAAACACCAGACATCACGATACAGGCTTAAAATTTGCACCAATGTTTTTTTGAAATTCTATACGCGAAAAGCCCTCGGTGCGCCTGCTCACTGCTGAAGTCAAAGTAAACTTTACTGTCATCTCCGCTACATACAGTCCAGTATATAGAGAGATGAGACGACGAGGCTCCAGTTACAGCAGTGCAAGTAAACACACAATAAATATAAGAAGAGTAAGAAAATAAATATACACTTTAGGACTCGGGGTAAAGGGATCAATAACAATTTAAAATTTATAATTTACAGTTTGATGACCTGCCATTGGATAATGGCAGGTCATCCTGAAACAATCAGAATCAGAATACTTTATTAATCCCTAAGGAAATTATGTGGATTACAGTTGCTCCAAAAAGAAATGGTAAAAACAATAACAGTAACAGACTAAACTCTAAACAATACATTATGTTGTAGATTTTAATATTAATTAGTCATTGTCAGTTGTTGATTTGTTCTGTTCTCATTGTATGATGAATTATGATGGCTGTTTATGAGGTGCCGTAAGGGACATTATTACTGAAACGCATTTCAGTTGAGCAGGAACGCATTTCAGTTAAACAGGAAGTTGTTTCTTGACAAGGAAACTGAAGGGAAAAGTTGTAGATTTCAAACAAACCACTACACAAATGTCTTCTCAGCAACCTGCTACTAGCTTAAGTGAAGCAGCTGCATAACTTAACAATATATAAGCCTCAGCATAAGTCAAAATTTAGAATAGCAGACAGGCATTATCCTGGTTAATCTTTTTGGCATATGTGCTTTTTGTCTTTTTTAGCAAAGAAAAGAATATCTTAAAATCATTAATGAAACCAGGGAGAGAAGGCTTAGCATTCCTCCATTTAGCACAATGGATAAAATATTTACTCAAAAGTATGATGATGTTAATAATGTCTGAGACACCCAATGCTAGATGATCCATATAAAAAAAGTTATGATGTAATTCAAATAGTGGCACATCATTAATATTTAGGGAAATCCAATTTTTTAAGTTGCACCAAATGCATTGTGTGATAGGGCATAGAAAAAAAAAAAGATGTTCTAGGGTTTCATTTCATTTTCATTTTCATCAGTAAATTTTCAAAAAGAACACTGATCCATCTCAAAACCAAATCTCTTTTTTAACAATTCTGCCACAGGATTAATGTTGTTTATTACTTCAAAGTGTGTTTCTTTAACTTTAGGTAGAATAGGCTATTTCATAAATTTTTAGTATGCTTTATCCAGTATTATTGAAATAACTAAATTAGAACTACGCAATGTAACCATTCTGTTGTAACTATGAAATATTTTGTCTTTGAAGAAACTACTAATAAATTTATTATTGCATTTTTATCAAACAGCTGACATTGCCCTAGCAATAAATTTGGGAGCACTAATGGGAAAATATTGTATATCATAAAATTTTAATCAAATGAAGCAGAGGCAGTGGGACCAGTTCACAAAATTTGTTATATTGTCTTTGAGAGCAGTTTAGACAATATTTTTCTGAAAAGTCTGTGTAACTTAGAATGACACCGTTATCATCCAACAAATCTGTTATGAATATAATCTTTTTATTTAAACCAGTCGCTCTTGAAAATTGATTTTTGATTAAGTGTTATTACTCTATGATTCCATAAGGTTTAATTATGGGGAGAGGTTGTGGGTATATCTCATTATCTCAGATTTTAACCATTTAATTCTAAGGGTGCCAACCATAAATTCTAATTCTGGAGCTTTGATACCACCTTTATTGTATTCCTTCACAAGCTGAGATGTTTCAATGTAATGGGTTTTATTCCTCCACAAAAATTCGAAAATAACTGTGTTAGCCTTACTAATGTTTTTAGAGGAGATGTATAGAGAGTGACAAGGATAAATCAATTTGGAGATGCCTTCAGCTTTAGATAGGATGTTTCTGCCAAAAATAGCGAGGTCTCTGGTTAACCAGTGGCTAAGTGATTTCTTCATCTCCATTATACAGTTAGAAATATTAGTGTCTTTTCTGCTAATTGTTTTTTTTTTTTTTTTTTAGATATTATCAGCCCTATATATTTAACTTTAGATTCAACTATAACCAAAGCTATTGAGGAGTAGTGATGGGATTTCCGGCTCTTTTTAGAGAACTGGCTCTTTCGGTTCGGCTCCGAACCGGCTCCTCAGGTTTTTTTGTTGCTTTAATTAATTTATTATTAACAATAATATAAAATTATGTGCTTTAATTAATTTATTATTAACAATAATATAAAATTATGCACAAAAGGAATTAGAAATGTAAAAAAAAGTTGTTTTATTTATATATTTGTATATATAAATATATGCGGTGGCCCCTAGAGACAAAACACATGCAAACTCCAAAAAGCACGTACAAATTCCAAAACACATTTCTAGCATGAACTGAACTTCCAAAACAGAGCTACCTAGATCACTTAAATTACACAATTGAAAGCATATGTGTATTGTTTGTGCATTTATACACAAGCACTCATATATATTCAAATAATGGTTTTTTTTAAAAGTTCATTTACCTGTTATTACCACACACCAAATCCAGTCATTGGTACTTGCTGGCTTGTGTAGCCACTAGGTAACAAAAGCTCAACACTGGGCCTAGCATCCTGGAGCACTTCTGTTGTGTTTTGCACGTGTTTTGGAGTTCTTACGTGCTTTTGAGTTTTTATGTGTTTTGGAGTTTGTACGTGCTTTGGAGTTTGTACGTGTTTTGGAGTTTGTACTTGCTATGGAGTTTGTACGTGTTTTGGAGTTTGTACGTGCTTCAGGGTTTGTACGTGCTTCAGAGTTCGTACGTGTTTTGAAGTTTGCACGTGCTTTGTCTTGTAGGGGCCACCGTAAATATACTTTTATTTATTCACTCCACATGAAGTGTAATAAATAAATCATCTAATACAAAAACCAACTATTCACATTTCAACTTTTAACTATTTTCAAAGATTCTTGAAAAACTATTTGCAAACAAACTAGATTCTTTTATTGATAAATATGATTTATTGAATGATCATCAGTATGGGTTCAGAAGAAATCGCTCAACATCTCTAGCTGTGATGAAATTTATTGAAAATATTGCAACGGCTGTGGATGAAAAACAGTTTGGAATAGGTGTGTTCATTGATTTACGTAAAGCCTTTGATATGATAGATCATTCTTTACTTTTACAGAAGTGTGAAAGGTATGGTTTAAGAGGTGTTGTACAATTTTGGTTAAATAGTTACTTGAATAATAGGTTTTCCAATATGTGAGTATTAATAACATGAAATCTAAACTTAGAAAAGTAACTTGTGGAGTTCCGCAAGGATCTGTTTTGGGACCTAAGTTATTTTTACTTTATATAAATGATATTTGTACAGCCAGTGATACTTTAAAATATGTGATGTTTGCTGATGATACAAACTTATTTTGCTCTGGAAAGGACATAAAGAAATGACTGAAAACAGTGAAAACAGAACTCATGAAGTTAAATAGATGGTTTGTATTTAATAAACTATCATTGAATGAAAATAAAACAAAATTTATGTTATTTGGAGGTAGTAAAAGTAATATTAAAGTAAAATTGAATTTAAATAATGTTGAAATTGAAAGAGTATATGAGACAAAATTTTTAGGAGTAATTATTGATGATGAACTTTGTTGGAAGCCCCACATAGAACATGTGAAACGGAAATTATCTAAGTCTATTTCTATTCTTTATAAAACAAAAGATTTTGTGAATAAGAATTGCCTTTATTTATTGTATACTTCCCTTTGTTTGCCTTATATGACCTATTGTGCAGAAATTTGGGGGAACACATACAAAACATATTGGGATTCAATATTTAAATTGCAAAAAAGAGCTATTAGAATAATAAATAAAGTTGGATATAGGGAGTCCACCAACCAGTTTTTTGTAGGATCATCTATGTTAAAATTCATGGACATTATATATTCTAAAACTTTAGAAATGATATATCAAGTGATGAAAAAGAACGTTCCAAATTGTATTTTAAGTATGTTTCAACTAAGAGATGGAAAATATGATTTGAGGGGGTCTTATAAATTTGAAATACCTAAAGTGAGAACCAATGTTAAGTATAGATGTGTGTCAGTTTTGGGAGTGAAATTATGGAATGGACTTAATGATGAACTGAAGATGTGTTTTTTTTTTGACATTTTCAGGAAGATTTTAAAATTTGTATTATACAAGGTTATAGAAATTTGGTTTGATTAAAAAAAAAATTGTGTTGATTTAATTTACTGATTTATCATTGATTTCTTTCAAACTGTTATGTAACTTATTATCAATGCTATTTACTTTCTTGGTTAAGGATTTGATTATTTTTTGGGGGGTAAAGGATAGGATAATTATAAGCCACAAGGCTTCAGCCTATTCCTTTTTCAGTTACTGTTTGAGTACTTTTATGTAAAATTATAATCTGTTGTTATTGTTGTTGTTGACTGAAATAATATTTCAATTCAATTTAAATTTTCAGCTTTTTCCTTTTACAAATTTAAAGTGAAACAACACAAAACACTGCAAACCACAACACAATTAAATATAAATTAAAATATGAAAACAAAAAGAAGATGCATTTTCTGTCATATGGGCCTGCATGAATAAACATTCTGAATCCTTTATCATCTGCAACTGAAAACAGTTGTGGATGATCACTATACCTTTCTAATGTGACGTTGTTGTCCCTGGCTCTCTTTCTCTCTCTCTCCCTCCCGCTCTGTTCCTGTGCTACTGCGACTGTAACTCCCGCCCCTCCCCCCTCTGCCCAGCGTAAAGCACAAGGCTCGCATGCAGAGTGAAGCGGAAAAAAAGTGTGAGAAAGAGGGTGAGAGAAAGAAAAACAAAAACCCCCACGGCTCGCGATGAGGAGCCGGCTTGCGTCGTTCACGTCAAAGATCCGGGCTCTAAGAGCCATTTCGTTCGCAAACGACCCATCACTAGTCTAATCATCTAACACATGAAACTGGAAACTAGCTTGTAATGTTCAAAAGAAGATGGACAGATAATCTGGCTAAATGTAAGACATCTTGTTAAGCTACAAGAAATTTGCAGTGCATGTGCTCTGGCTTCCTGGTTCCCATCATGTTCCGTGCTGGTATCCAGGGCAACCACTTTTTTGTCCATGAGCTGCCATTTTAAATCCGCCATCTTGCGTCTATGTTAACTATTTAGTTTACAGTCGCCATCTTGGGCTACTAGCTTTAGCCTGAGCTCAGTGTTGGCTCCTAAGTTAGCATCAATGGAATTTAATTTAAGGTTGAATAACCATATGTACATATTCTCCTTTATTCTGCTTCACTGTTAGGGTTAGGGGTTAGGGTTTGGGAAAAGAAACAGGGTCCCAGCAATTGCTGGTCCCCAGTTGATGCACGCTCACTCGACTGGGGTGGGCACTGATGCTCCCGGTTCAAAAAATTACCCATCTTGGGTTGTAGTGGCCATTTACTGTGTCTATTGAGCCCGTCGCGACGTTTCAGCGTTACTTCGCCTTCTTCAGGCTGGGCTCAATGATTTAGAGACTGTCTTGTCTTCTATTTATATGTTTCCTTTTACTTAGTTTTTTCTCTGTGCTTTCTTCTTTGCGAATGTCTTGTCTTCTATTTATGTTTCTTCTTGCTTAGTTTTTCTCCGTGCTTTCTTCTTAGTTTTTCTCTGTTCTCTTTGTGACTGTTTTGTCTTCTATTTATACTTTTCTTCTTGTTATTCTCTTTGTTCTTTTGTCACTTTGTTTTTATCTTTATCCATGGCACCCCCTTTCCTTAGTCCACTCATTCTTTCAGTTCTGTTTTTTTGGCACCCCCTTTCTTAGTAACCACTCTGTTCTTTGTTCTGTGTCTTGTGTTTTTCCATTTTTTTTGGCTTTTTTTGTTTTTTTGGGGGGGGCTAGGCCTGAGTTAGGGTTAGAGCAGGGAGGGCTGATTGGTTAGGGTTAGGGTAGGAGATGTGGGCAGGGGCCTCACCCACTCCACCGGGACCTGGCTAGTAAGGGTTAGGGTTGTGGGTAAAGACCAGGCCCGGCTATTGCCGGAACCCGAAGTGCACGGTCCATCAATGGGATTGGGGTCGGTGCCCCCTGTTCAAAAAATTACCCTTAGCGGGTGTAGTGCACTGCCATTTGGCCATCGCTACGTTTGGGCTGGGTGTAACCTTCCTCAGGCTGGCCCAACGTCTCTATGTGTTTCTGTCTTTCTGTCAGTGTTGCCAACGCCTCAGTAAGGAAAATCGCTATTGGTTGTCCTAAAAGTTGCTAGAAGTCGCTAAATGACGTCATCGCCTAATTTGCATAATTGGTCATGCTAATATAATTGTAACCTACGTTGTTGGAGAGAGAAATAACATTGTGGAAGAGACATGAAGTGAGTAAAAAACGTCCTAAATACACCTAGAATTTATTTAGAACTACAAATAATTTTCGATTTTTTAAATTTTTTTTTTTTAGCAATTATTGTTATTTTTAATGTCACAATTCCAAACCTGCTCCTTTATCCGGGCTTGGACCGGCAAAAGTGTGTGTGTGTGTGTGTGTGTGTGTGTGTGTGTGTGTGTGTTTATAAGTAGTTTTAAACCTTGTGATCCACAAAACAGCATAAGAGTAAAAGAACTGACTGCATTACAGTCAGTGCGGGAGCAGCGGCTTCGCTCATGTGCGATTCATTTGCAGTTTGGACGCATAGGTGTGAACATCTTCTGCCCTGATAGCAGCTGGGGGAGGACTATCCTCTGCCCGTGAGCGCTTTGGAACGGGCAAGGTGCCCACGGCAGCACCCGCTGCTTGTTAAGAGTAAGAGTGATACGAGCTTTCACGTCAAAAAGTCGTCATAAATAAGTCTCCAAGAACAGCAGAAAAAGTCGCCAGATTTGTCGCTAGTCGCTCTTTAGAAAAAAAGTCGCTAAGGGGGTCTGAAAACTCGCTAAATATAGCAACAAAGTCGCTAATTGGGCAACACTGCTTTCTGTTGCCACTCGGGGCCTTTTATACTAGGCTGTCTCCGCCCATTTTTCTGATTTCCTTTAACTTTTATATCTTTACTTAGTGCTATCTTTCTTTGCCACTCAGGGCTTTTCATACTCTCTCTCTTCCCTTTTGTTCAATATACCATTTCTTTTAACTTTTTCTTTTTTTTTCCAAAGCATAAAAATATATTTTTATTCTTAAATGCAAGCGACCAATAATGCACATTTTATTCTGCGTTATATAAAAGTCTAGCTAAGACAATAGGAGCCTGGATTACAAATTGTAGATCTCTTACAAAGCATCATGGCGCTACAACACTACCACTGCAATACTGCTCAGAGCAGATGTGTGATGTGGTTTTGGCAATGAGGCTGCTTTTCTTTTATAAATTGCCTTTTAATCTTTCTGTTATCATAAAATCAAAACCAAACAATTTGAGTATTTAATTTTCATCATCTGTGGCGTCTTCATCCTCGTCAACATCCTCTTCAGATTCATCTTCATCCTCCTCTTCCTCCTCCTCCTCCCCTTTTCTCGTCTGACGACTACCAGCTCTTTGTTGCTGTAATGTCCCTGATGAGTTCAGGAAGGACCCGGTCTGATCAAGGGAAGTTTTGGAATTAGCTCACACTATGTCTAAGCGTGACTAGTAGCCAGGGGGGGTGCAGAGAACTCCTGAACACCTCCAAGTCCTCCTCCTTGTCCACACTTTGAATGCTTTGGTAGGCCAGGGTGTACACCTCCAAAGCCTTGGCGTGGAATGACATTTCCACTGTCACAAACTCACAAAAGATTTTCTTGATGTCTTGGATCTTCTGCCTCTCAAACTCATCGATGGTCTCCTCCAGTTGCTTCGTGGTCCGTGTGGCATCCATGGTGGCTCTCTGGAGTTCACTCTCAGCCTGAGAAATGATCTGCATGTCTGAGGGGTTTCTCTGCCTGGTCCTCTCGAGCTGAGCCATCTGTTGTTTTATACTAGGCTGTCTCCGCCCATTTTTCTGATTTCCTTTAACTTTTATATCTTTACTTAGTGCTATCTTTTTTTGCCACTCAGGGCTTTTTATACTCTCTCTCTTCCCTTTTGTTCAATTTACCATTTCTTTTAACTTTTTCTGCTCAAATTGCCCGCTTGTTCCTGCTGTTGCAGGACCTCTATTGTCATTTCTCCCACTTCCTTTCCACCTGTTTGAGCAGAGGTTTTAATTTTAAACCGTTTTTGCTGTTTCTCTACGGGCCTTTCTGTTGTAGACGCAGCCGGCATGTTCATTTGGTCACCTGCGCTAGGCGAGGAAAATGGACCTGAAGGGGCGGGCCGGGGCGGCAACGCTCCTGGAGCAATCAGGGAGGATTCACAGCACACAGCAGTCACGGGGCATGCAGAGGGAGAACACAGAGAGGCAGGCAAAATGTCATCATTCTCATCCAAATCCACCGCAACGTTTGATCTAATCCCTCTCGCTTTACCCACCACGTCCCCACTCTCCCCTGTCTTCCCCCCACCTCTGCCCTCCCCCATTTCAACATTTACTCCCCTGAGGGCACCCAAATGGACGGGCGCACGGGCATCTGCTTTCTGAAGCTCACTTAACTCCTCTGACATCGTTTTCCTTTTTCCCAGTGACAGGTTTTTCTGATAAGATGCATTTTGTTTATTATTACTGCTAGCACCACGGCCCGCCACAATTGTAGGTAAAGCCGGAAACTCATTCTCATCCCTCCAATTAATTATTACTGACTCCGGTTTCTCCCTCCTCTCCATCTCATTCTGTCCCTCGGTGCGCTCAGCCTCAGATCGGGCCACCCGTCCACTTTCCTCCCCTGGTGAATCAAGGAGAGTCTCCACAAGTGACATTGTGGATGCTCTCAAACGGGCCCCGTATCTTTTTAAAGCCCACCCCTTCACTATCTGGAGCGACACCACATTCTTTTTAATCCCATTTAAGGCCTTAATGATACTATCATAATGTTCATAAAGTATGTCCATATTCTTGGCCATCCAGGAGTCCGTATTCTGTTCACGCCGCACCCTGACTTTTTCTGTAGGTGCAGCCGGCTTGATAAAATTAGAAAGTCTGGACACCTGTCTCACCATTCCCCTGGGATATAAACCTGTATTACGTGCCTCTTCAATTACCCCTTGATGGTGCACTGTCTGGATTAACTTAAAAATGTCCTTCGCACACTTTCTAGTCTCTGTATCTGTTGCGACTTTCATCCATAAATAAAGCCGCGGCCGGCTGAGTTGGTCATGTCCCTGTGACGCACCTCCAGTAATCCATAATGAGTCGTACTTGTACTTTGCGCATTTATTTTAAGAACAAAACAAAACAAACTTTTGTGCTTTGAATCAAATTACAAATAGCGCATGCATGAACTGATGTGCCAAAAAAAATGACGGTCAACAGAAAGGTTTGCCCACAAACCACTCACCCAACAACACCTGCTGCGAGCACTGAGATCAGGTAAATAGACTGTGACCACACCCCCATGCAATCACCTGAGCTACAGGTAAAGCTATACACCTGTGCCACCATAACAAATAAACAAAACATAAGTTTTGACTTTGGCTCTTACAATACTGGCCCCTAATTATTATCTTTTAAATAATAATTACAAAATAATCAAGTCTTACATCCTTTGCTTGTTCATAAAAAATTTCAATCGCCCTTTAGTGCAACATGCATCAGTACTATTACTTGTGGTTCACCATCTGTGAAGTTAATAACCCATAAGTAAAAGAGTAGGTCACTTAAAGATTATCCAGTCAGTCCAATGTGTTAAATAGTCTCTGCTTCCTGCAAAAGACAGACTTTATTTATAGGTCTGTTTAGGAATCCAGTCTTTGTCTTGATCCGAAGATGACGAACAAATCCTTTTTTGTCCTGGATTGTCTCTTCAATTTTTCCAGTTATCCAGGAATTCCGTGGTGCGGAATCCTCCACAATGATCACAATGTCTCCTGGCATGAAGTTTCGTTTTGGGTTGCACCTTTTCTGTCTTTGTTGCAGTTGTGGAAGATATTCTTTAATCCACCTTTTCCAGAATAAATCTGACATATATTGGACTGGTTTCCATCTGCGCCGAGCATATATGTCATCTTTCTGAAAACATCCTGGTGGTAGTGATGGTGCAGTCTTAAGAAGCAACAGGTGGTTTGGAGTAAGTACTTCAAGGTCATTTGGATCTGTAGAAGCCTTTGTAATAGGACGAGCATTCAAAATAGCTTCAGCTTCACACAAAACAGTCCTGAGACTCTCTTCATCAAGACTTTGTACATTTAAGGTGGAGTTAAGAATCTTTCTCACTGATCTTATAAGTCTTTCCCATACACCTCCAAAATGTGAGCCAGCTGGGGGATGGAAAGTCCATTTAATGCCTTTTTGAAGGAGGGTATTGTGTATACGATGTTGATTCCAATCTGCTATCATTTCCTTTAGCTCACGATGGGCTCCCAAAAAGTTGGTGCCGTTGTCAGATCGCAGTTCTTTTACTTGACCACGTCTGGCAATAAAGCGACAAAGGGCATTGATAAAAGAGTCTGTGTCCAGTGATGATGCCATTTCAATATGAATGGCTCTTGACGCTAAACGTGAATATAACACCATAGCATTTTACAGTAGTCCTTCCACGTTTCACTAGAAATGGTCCAAAATAGTCCACTCCAATGTACGTGAATGGTGGTTCATCAGGAGTTACTCTGTGTAGGGGCAGGTCTGCCGTTTGCTGTTGTCCTGGTGGGGCATTTACGCGCCGACACACAACGCATTTATCCACAATTTTTCTTATAGGTACTGTGACACCTGGAATCCAGTATTCACGTAGGTTGGAGACATACGTGAATACTAGCGCACGATTTAACCCAGGGGCAGCTACATACCCTCCCGGTTTCCCAAACCCGGACGACCCGGCTTTCCCAATCCCTCCCTTTGCCTCGTCTCATCCCGACCCCCAGCGTGCATAACCAGACCAATATCACCCAGACTTTCCCCTAAGGGTTCAGAAATGTCTGCTTGAACCTTATGTCTGTTAGTGGGGAGCTCACCTGTGTTTCCTCGCGGTCGCTGAGCCACTCGGTTTATGCTTGGTGATCTCTGCCTTCTCCGAGCTCTCGTCTGGTGGCGTGGAAACGTCCATCCGCCGTCCTGCATCTCTTCGCCTTGCTCATATGATGTGCCTCCATCCTGCACCTAAACATTCCTATCGCAGGTAGTGGCTCCACCGATCACGGGCGTCCCCGTTACAGTGTCTGTTGATCGGCAGGAACTCAAAGTAAAGGTGGTTAAGGCGCACACCGATGCCTCGTTCTGTCCACACGCCACCTCTCAGTCTCGAATTAGAGTTCACGAGGAGAATACAACAGGTGGAAAAAGAACTCCCCACTTAACAGTTTTCTTTTAAAAAGTCAGTTAAAAATATAATTAGTCTCTAGCTGTGTGACCGGTGTTAAAATCTCCCAGTTCTTTTAATCTTTGGGCTGAAGGAAGGACAATACTCGGTGTATAAATGCTCAATCAACAATATTTTATTTCCATACAATTCAACACTTAAGAGCATAAGAACCATCATGATGGGGAGACCTGCCTGCAGAGGGTCACAGCAAGTCTCAAAATGGTGACGGGTTACTCAGCCTTTTATAGCCTCTAGTGGCCCCCACCTAGTCGTAAAAGCCTAAACATTCACATTCTTTCTCTCTTACGGCGCCTAAGTTATGACCTCGGCTCCCTGTCTTTCTGCTCTCTGTAAAGGTGGGGGTATGGAATGTGGTCTTTCTCTTCTATTATAGGCACAAGGTCTTCTGCACACAACATTCTCTTCATGATTCAGCAGTATGAAATGTCAAGAAACAGTGTAACACATTCAACAGTGTCGAGTAATACAGGTCAATCCAATAGATCTAATGATTTTCACACTCTTTTAAGTCAGAAGTATAATGCAAACTAAAACTACATACTGATCACACACTCTATATTAAGGGGTATAATATGATCTACAGCAGTATCATAATTCAACTACTTTGATTACATATATAAGGTAACATATGATAACAGAATAATCTCACACCGGGCTAAAACATTTGTCATTAATGCCCGTCACTGGGAGAGCGGTACAAAAATCGCCTTCCTCCCATAAGTCTGGCCCCGCGTCCCTGACGTTTCGCGGAACTCCCGCTTCTTCAGAGGGATACATGCTACTGAGGGCCAGGAGAGAACGAGGCATTAAAACATTTCCTGAGAGACGCCCAGTCCCGTGGGCCTCTCCCAGGATAGGTCATCCTAGATCACATGGGAGCACCAATGCACACATATTTTGCTCTAATGCGGTTTATTTCACACCCCAAACATTTAGTAAACAATTAAGCAAATACAAGTAATCTGCAATCAATTACAGGTAGTAAGAAAATAAACTACTAACTCTTTTACGCTCCGTCCACACCTACACGGGTATTTTTTCAAACGCAGCTCTTTCTATGCGTTTGGACTTTTCGTCCACACGTAAACAGCGTTTCGAATCACTGAAAACTGAGATTTTTTAAAACTCCTTTTTTGCGTTTACGTGTGGACGAGGAATACAGAGTCGTCACGCAACGTCAAAGGCATGTGCTTTTTTTCACGTCACACTGTGCGCCATGTTATTGTTTACATGAGATGAATTGCAGAATGCAGTTAGAGACAAAATACTGTTAATCTGACTGTCTGCAGGTTTTACACGCTTACATATACACACGCAGTTAGTCCCTCCATTTAGAAAGGCAGAGGCGTCACGGTGTAATTATTTTACGTGTAGCTGTTTTTTTTCCTGTGTGATAATATTCAACATTGCTATTAATACATTTTCAAAAAATGCCTCTCTGTGCAAAATGGGTTCAAAAACATAAACAGCTGTGGGATACTGTTTGTCCGTGGTTTAGACAGGGGGAAAAAATTGTGGCAGGATCAGCCTGATATTATTTGTATCCCACTGTAACTTTACTGTATAAAGAGCTAACATCTCCAAAATGTCAGGAGTAGTTAGTCATTATGTGACACACTGTAATGTGTGGTCACATTATATGATTTAATTTTTGTATATTGTACAAGCTTTTAGTTGTAGTTTTGTTAAGGAAGGGCCTTAATCTTTTGATTTTTGTTCGAGATCCAACATGTGGTGTGATCCCTAGTTACGCCACAAGGGGGCACTTCCACCCTAGTGAGATGGTTTAGTGTGACGCTACTGCTCATCTTCAGATCTGGCAGAAGCGAGAGAGGAAACACACTACCTGTCGTCTGTCTCATGATTTATCTGTTTTCTTTCAGAATCAGACATAATCTGTCGGCCGCCCTCTTGCTTGGGGCGTGTTACAATTACAAGTGTTTGTGAACTAAAAATCAAGAAGGTGGGATACTGTTTGTCCGGGATTTGGAGAGCCCAGCGCTGCTCCCCACGAAGGGAAAACCAATTCTGCAGGGGAGACCTACCTTGGCACTTGTGCAGGTGAAACCAAAGGGAAGATATGCTTCACCATATTTTCTAGTCTTTGGCTTAGAATGAAGTTGGTTTGGAAACATATTCAGCGATGCTTCATCTCCTGCTTTGCGTTTGTGTAGGCACCCTGTGCTAGCAGTGTCCAAGCGTTTTTTGTTTTTGTTTTCGTCCCTTTTCATACCGCGCGCCCCCCTTAGGGGGCGGGCCCCACACTTTGGGAAGCTCTGCATTAGGAGTTTAACGATGTTAATATATTATTTTTTGCATGTTTTCTCCATGTCCAAAGTTTTTTTTTTCTTTGTCACTCTCCACTAGATTTGAATAATGCACATGAACATGGACCTAACACTATGGATGAACCTGTATCTTCTTTATGCAGACTTTAAACACACAGACATGCACACAGAGTGAACACATATTTCTTGTAGAAGTCTTTTACTGGGAATCATGAGCGCTTCATGTCACAGCCAGAAAGCTAGACACAGGTGAATGGACTCAGATGCGAAAACCACTCAGTAGTGATGGCCCGCTTGAAGCTGAGGCTCCGGAGCGTGTGTCGAAAAAAACAACACACTGGTTCAGAAGCACTGTGTCGAGGCTTGCTTCGTTTGGCAAAGAATCACGTGACCAGTGGCGTCCGAGCTTCATTACGCCGCGTAACTGTTTCGGTATCTGATTCAAATGGAGCGAAGTGAATCATTTGCGAGGATTTGTGGAGTGTCTTGATGGTGACAGATAGCGAACCACTGATCATTCTACTGAGAGATTTGGTTCTGTTGTGTATTTTGAGTTGATTCTGGTCAATCGGGTGGGTTTTCCAGCTTTGTGTTCTGGCTGTTTGCTTTTGTTTTTTGTGCATCTTTATTTTATCTGAAAACGGGAAAAACTTAAAATGTAAAAATCTGCTTTTCATAATATAAATATCATTAAATAACTTCCATTTGACTCGTAACATTTAATGTTATAAAAGATATATTTTATTTTAAAAATAATCTTAAAATGTTAGTCTACAAAATGGGCAGCAATTTAATTTATTTATTCTCTTTAGCTGATAGTTTGTGGAGCCATAACTGCATCTCTACCAGTTTTTCTGCACTCCAGCCTCTTCTGTGCCATGTGAAGGATTTTCCTTAAGGCAGGAGAAATTATCTCCACGAAAAGGAACAGATTCGGCCATCGCACAGTGGAACTAGTTTTCTTCTTAAATAAAAATGAAAAAGGGTTTCCTTAAATGCATCATGTTTTTAATTTGCAAGTTCATGAGCATTTCCCTTTCCATTTCACAATCAATTCTACTCCCAGGTCAAAAATATGTATAGGAAAATTTCCCTATATAATATTATTTATAAATATACCCGTCTAGAGATTAAATGCATAAGGACATGGAGGCAGGACCTCACAGCAGAAGCATACTGCATAATGTGCATTATTATATGTATGTTATAAGTAACATGGTATTTTTCAATTATTGTATTTACCAACATCAAGAAGTCACAAGCAAAGAAAGACCAAACCATGGTGCATGTTCACACAAGGAAAGTTTACTGGTCAAAATTATTTATTAAACAAATAAACTACATTTTAACACCAAAAATACACGTTCAAAGCAACACAACAGCAGCCCAATATGAGACAGAGTTCCACTCTGTAGAGTGGAGCAATCATTATAAAGCAGTTGGTTTTATTTTGTGGATTCAAACTGCTCTTCATATTTTTGGCCACCAGATGTCACCAGAGAGGACTGTGTTGAAAAGCTTCGAGTAATGAACCGTTTTTCAATACAAGCTTCAGTGCTTCAGAAAGCTTCATTTGGCCATCACTACCACTCAGAGATGCAGAGCGTATGTGTCATGGTCCTGGGCCACATTGGCCCAGTACTCTTAGTTTTCATGTGTTTTGTACTTTGTTCTTTCATTATGCCGTGGTTCCTAGGTTCTGCCAAGATGTTCCTTATTTGATTACCCCCTGTGTGCCCCTCTGTGTATCTGTGAGCCCTCGTTTCCCCTCCTTGTGTTTCATTCAATGTCTTCCCCAGCCCGTTATGTCTGTCCTCTCTCTCTCCGCCTGTCTGAACCTCTGTGCACTTCCTGTTTTACTTTGACAGTCCCTCGTCAGTATGCGTCATGTTGTGTTCACTCCTGCCCTGTCTCGTTATGATTATCAGTGTCACCTGTGTTCCCCGTGTGCGCCCACTCCCCTTGTTAACCCTCTGTGTATTTAGTTCCGCGTCTCCCTCAGTCCTGTGTCGCGTTCTCCCTCATTCATGGCCGTGTGTTTCTCCATGCAATATGTTTAGTTTCCAGTTTAGTTTGTATGGTCTTCCTGTTCAGCAATAAAGCTGCGTTTTGAGTTCATTCCTGCCCCCGTGAGCTTGCATTTGGGTCCTCATCCTGCCCGCACACAGCCGAATCATGACAGTATGAGCGAAGCAAACAGAGTCTGAGAGAAAACACAAAGTGAACAAGAATGCAATAATTACAAAACACAAAGATTAAGCAGGAAATAATTCAATAACTTAAACCTTTCTGAGAATTGCTGTGAACGAGTATAGAACTACTAAAGTGAAGACACAGCCTGACTTCTTCTACGAAGATACTAAGAATGAGCGTACCACTACTATACTGTGAGCTCAGCTTGACTTCTTCAATGAGAACACTAACATGAGAATACAAACACTTTACTGTAAGCGCTACTTCACTTCTATGAGGCTACTCGAGTGCCTCTATGACACATTGAATGTAACTTGTATGCTTACAACATAAACTGAGAAACAGGGTGCTTTGTAATCACTGTGTCTAACTGGGAGGTGGGGTCCATGAGGGAGTCTTGGGGCTCTCGCAGACCTGAGTGAGGAACCTGACACAGGGTAACGTCCAGTGCAGGAACCGAGAGATGTGGTCAGCGAGGAATTAGGAGGCGGGAAATTCTCAAAGTCACTGCAATGAGGGAGACAGGGGTTAGCAGGTGTTCCAGCCATTACTGCAGTGAGAAAAATGTGAATTACTTCTTTGCGGGAGCAGGCGAGGCATGGAGGGGTAAGAGATCTGGGAGAGCAACAGGGAGATTCCAGAGAGTAAGTCTGTAAGGATCCGGGGGTGGGCAGTGGGGCAGGCAGGTGTTTAGCAGTGCTAACGTTCAGAAGCACTTACAGACTGGAGGCAGCTCCTTCTGCACCTCCTCACTTTTCTTTTTAAAGAGAGCTTCTTGTGCCCATCATAGAAGTGCTGTTGCTGGTTACCAACCACCAGTTTGTTGGACCCAGACCAATCAACACTGACAGTTTACAGGTGCTGACGCTGGACCTGCCAGAGTAGCGCTCTGCTGTGGTTGGGTAGTTGGGTCAGAGGTGGGAGTGTTTCTGATGTAATGTTGCTTCAGATAAACTATCAACCCAGGTTCCTGAAACATTTCTCCCTTAATAAACATTTCATTTAGTTTTCTAGCGCCTCATGAAATCAGTGGGTCTTACTCCAATCATTTGAAGTGTCTCGAGAAACTGGTCAGAACTCACACATTCGATCCTCAGTTCACAGGAAGAACAGTTCCGGATGCCATAGCCCTCCATACAACCGTAGCTCACTTAGAACAACAGGACAGTTACATCAGCCTTGTCTTTACTGATTTTAGCTCGGCTTTTAACACCATAATCCCTGCCAGACTGGTAATCAAATTACATGACCTCACGTTCCCTTCCTCAGTGACCGCCCACAGAGATTCAAAGTAGGGCCCCACCTGCCCTCAGCACTCAGCCTCAACACTGGCTCCCCTGAGGGATGTGTGCTGAGTCCCCTGCTGTACACTTTATACACTCATGACTGCACCCCCACCCACCCGTCCAACACTAGTGTGAAGTTTGCGGATGACACACCAGTGATCGGGCTCATCACTGGGGAAAATGAGTCTGCAAACAGGGACGAAGTTGAAAATATGTCATCATGGTGGAGCTGAAATTGTCACGGTCGGACGGGCCTCCCCGGGCGATATGGATTTTTGTGTGTATTCTCTCCCTGTTTCTCCTCTCTCCCAGCCGTGGGGTTTCTTTACGGAAGTTCACGTTTCCGGGGAGGGCGTGGCTCAGATGGCCTTCCACCCAGAAGCTCCTTCACACAGCTGTGGCCTCACCTGCACTTGATCGCTCTGCCATCTGCTTCTAATCAGCCTCCATCTTAGAGCTGTGGTATTTTACGGTGTGTTCACACCGAACGTGATAGACGCGATCAAAACGTGCCAGATGCCCCTAACTTGACGTGTGCACATTCGCACATCGATGCGTGTCCAACGCGAATTCATCGCGTGGCAAAATACCTTTTGTGAACCAGAAATGTGGGAGGGATGTGGGAGGAAGTTGTGCCAGACGGTATCTTTGCTAGATGGCAGCTGTCGAGCTAGCGTTTGAAGAGAGAGTCTCCCTTCTCTATTTACTGTGGAGAGCAGAGCAGCGGTGTAAAGGACGTCCTCGCCGTACCTGGGTCCATCAGGTCCTCCAGAGGCGTGAGCAGTTTGGTGAGTTTCACCACTTGCTCCAGGAACTGCGTCCGGATGACGGCCGATTTCAGCAATATCATCGTCTGTCACTCGCTCAGTTTGAGGACCTGCTGTCCCGCATCGGTCCCAGAATCGCCCACCTAGACACCAACTACAGGCGCTCAATCCCACCTGCAGAGCGCCTGTCCATCTGCCTGCGGTTAGTAAAAGTCTTTAATACGGTAGTCCTTTATCGATGCCTGTGCTAATATATGCTAAACTATCATTTATACACTGCTAACATGGATGTGGTATGCTAACAGTGAATGCTGTCGGTGTTTACTGATAGCAAACTGTGGTATGGAGACGACTGTGTGTAATATTTCTAGTGATACTCGAAAGGTCTCATCAAGTCCCGATTTAATTCGATTTATGCTGTTATCAGTGTTTGCAATGATAGCATGGCTGTGGTGTCTATCAATGTATGCTCTCGGTGTTTGCTGATATCAAACTGTGGTATGAGGACCACTGAGAGTTAATCTTTGTAGTGATACTCCTTTTTTTTTTTTTTTATTTAGACCTGGTTTAATTCTGGTATAGTTGAATATTTGTATATAATCCCCGCAGCTGTCAGACTCTATAACAGGGGTCACCAGCCTTTCTTAAAACTGAGAGCTAGATAAAATTGTGAACAGTTTGGTTCATCTTTAGTTATATGGTTCTATCTAGCATATTCTATCTTGATAAGTTATGTTTTATCACAGGTTAATTTTTCAAAAAATATTAACAATGATTTAAGCAAGGAAAGGGCTACATGTCAACATACAACTCTTTATTTCTATTAATGTCTTACTTCATTCCTACCTGATTGACATGTCTAGGAATTATGAGTGACTGGCTCACTGTAGTGGTAAAAGTTGCCACCAATCAAATTATGATATGTTAAAGTTAAAACAAAACACAACTGTTTTATATTATATCTAATACATATGATGTAATTATCTTTATAATTACAAAATGTTGAAGATTTATGAAATATTTATGTTTTGTAATTTAAATCTGACATCACAAAAGTATTTTGGAATTTGAATAATGTATTTTGTAACTGCAGTACACATAATACTAATTTTGAACAATTTTGTCCAGGTTCCTTGCCACCAGGGACTCCTTCAGGACCATTGCGTTCAGTTTCAGAGTCGGTGTGTCCACGGTGTGCCAGATCACCCCCCAGGTAGCGACGGCCATCTGGGACTGTCTAGTGGACGACTTCATGGCTGTGCCTTCACCTGGAGACTGGTGGTCCATCACAGAGGGATTCCAGGAGCGCTGGAACTTCCCTCTCTGCTGTGGAGCTCTGGATGGGAAGCACGTCCACACAAAGGCACCCCATATATCACATAGGAGACACACACATTGATATACACTAAATATTTATTTCATTTCTTTTTTCTTGTGGTGCCCAAATTTATTCACCTGCTTGATTTTGTTTAAACAATTATTGCACACTTTTTGTAAATCCAGTAAACTTCTTTTCACTTCTCAAATATCACTGTGTGTGTCTCCTGTATGATATATTTAACTGACATTTTTTATTGTAACAACCAACGATTTATACAGGAAAATACTGGCTATTAACAAGGTTGCCCAAACTTTTGCATCCCACTGTATTAGTATATTTTGTCATTAGTATAATATGAAATAAATCCTACATGTGTCAAGTCGTGTGCCAACATTTGCTGTGTAGTAGAACTGAGACATTAGTCATTATACAAATTTATTTGAAATAATATTAAAATTCTCAAACAGAAAAACATTAAACATAAATATATAAAATATAAGTATTTACAGAGAGACAGGAATAAAAAGGACCCAGCTGCTCTCCAGAGCAGGAACAAGGCTGAGGAGGAAATGCTCCATTGGAGACTGGCGTGGCCTCTTCACCGCCGATGGACGGTCCTGGGACCAGTCCCTCATCTGGGAATCCCACCGAGTAAAAAGTTATCAGTGCGTGCTGTACATCTGATGCTACAATTGCATACCAGTGGGTGCAGCAGCAGGAGCTCAGGGACTGGGGAGCAAGGAGAAGCAACAGGGGATGCTCTGCTGCAGAATCAGCTGGTTCTATCAAGACAATATTAAATGTTAACAGGTTTTAAACAATAGTCATAGAGAACGTATATACAGTGGTCCCTCATTTATTGCAGCAGGGGTTGTCAGAATAACTAGCCCCTCGCCACGCACTTTATACACTTTTTTCCCCACACACATGAACATTAGTTACAGTTCTCAGAAGTTGATTCTCAAAGTGCAAACCTTTGCAGATTGCAAAATGTAAAAGTATTGTTATGCCGCGTTTTGTCTTCGTCTGCCTGCCACTTTTGTGCGCCTTTTTCCCTCGCGGTGCAGGTGTCTATTTCCGAATGAGGGTCGTAGTTATGGGTGTTTTGTGCTATTTTTTCTGTTGGATGTGATGGTTATCAAAACCAAACATGATAAATTTGACAAGTGCAGGAGACATGACACAGAGGAGATTTGTCAATCAGGCTGCAGAATGCAATGTTGGACTGTGCAAAAAAGAAAAAAAAAATCAGCGAAAAAGCGAGGCAGTGACGGATGAGCGGGACCACTGTGTGCTGTTTATTAATAAACAAAATATATTCCTACATGACAACATGCATAAAAGCAGAACGGTATTTGTACATCAGTGGGAAAATAGCGGTGGCTTGCTAGCTTTTGTGCGGTGTTGGGATTCAGAGATTCTTTTATTGCTATCATATAATCTTCCTTATGATGAATGTATTAATAACATGTTTTACAGTATTATTTTATCAGTAATATTTCTTATAGGGTTCATATTGCATTGAATATGTTTGTCATCACATTGACCTTTCTATTCACAGGTTGAGTTCATTCTATACACAATACATAACTGTGCTTGTTTAGAGTTTATGTTCCATCCAAGAGGGTTTTAAGCTTCACTGGTGAGAGTGTCCAGGTGATACATGTTGAGGGAAGATGAGAACATAGCAGGTTAATTGCATGCATGCTTACAATACACATATTAATCTAGTAGCAGGCCTGAGCGAAGGCCCAAGTGTCTTCTGCTTCTTTTTGAGACTTGCTGCAATTCAGTCTACTTGGTGATTGATGACGAGGGTCAATTATTAGCCCTTAGAGACCCTGAAGCTTGAAGTGTATTACCTTAAAAGGCAGGTGTTATAGAAAAGAGAAGTTATATGACTGTTTATAGTTATTAAGATGTACAAGATGTGCTCATGTCTGTACACAATGTATTTTTGACCTGTATTGACGTGTATGTGTGGGCGTTAATTTTCTATGCTATAAAACCAGCATTCAATGTATTTTTGTCTGAGGAAGACATATGCTGATGTTTCCTCTCCTGTGTTAATAAACTCATCGTTTGATTGCATTTGTCTGGTGCCTCCGTCGTTTGTTGTCTGGTCTGCAGTTGATCGATCTCGCTTCAGTAGCTTCCCCGGGTCAGTGAAAACTTTCAAGAGAGAAATGAATGAACTTACCAGGTTGCCCGATCTCTTCACATTTCTTCCACCAAGCTCGGTCCTTTTTATTCCTGTCTCGGTACCATACCATACCATACCATACCACCTTTATTTATAAAGAACTTTAACATAAAAACCAGAGTTCACAAAGTGCTGTACATGCTTTCGGTACACAAAGCAGCTGGTGTCGTACAGCTCCGGGTGGTTTGCTACGACGTTGATTAGCCTTTCCTCCATATTGAATGAAGTATGAAGGGCTTTGGCTGGATCTGCCCCTTTGACCTACGTCACCAAGCTCCTGATTGGTTGTCGCCGCGCGAATTGATGCCGGAGTTCAGATTTTTCCAACTCGAGCGGTAGACGCGATACATGCGTATGCACAAAATGCAACACAAAAAGTGACGCGCGTATTTTTATTCTGGTCACGTCGGTGTGAACACACCGGTGCAGGGTGTGATTTCAAAAAAACAGTCGGCTTGTTGGCAGTCTCCCAGGATTGTTGTTCCCGCCTCTTTACCTTCTGTTTTTGTTCCTTTGTAAGGTAAAGACCCTACAATAGTACAAAGAAAACAGAGACAAAGCTGAGTCTCTGGCTATGATTCCCCTCCAGTGTATTGCTCGTGGTGTCCTGAGATAATGTTTTGATGGGACCGCTCCATGGTGCAGATCGGTGTCCCAGTGAGTGAGAATTTCCTCTCTAGCTTTTAAAGAGAGCCCAGTCTGTGGCTTATGGAGTCACGGATTTACACACTTGGTGCTTTCTCGGAGTTTAGTGCTCTCCAAATGTGTTGGGGGTGTTCCAGGTCATGTTTTAGAGCATGTGCTGACCAACATCTTCAACCTCTTCCTGAAGCAGTTGGTGGTCCCCACATCCTTCATCATCATTCCTGTCCCCAAGAAATCAGAAGTCTCAGTGTTCTGGCTGAGCAGGAGAGCGACACTGCAGTGACCATGACAACCAACTTATGCATCCCACTGTTGCCAGGAAGAAGGATCGTATGAGGACAAACCGCAGAGCAAAAGCAAAGAGATCATCTCTCACTCATGGCTCTACTCCACTTTAACACCACCAGGGGGTGCTGTAAGCAGCCTGTTCTACAGGGGCTTGGTCTACAGGGGAAAGAAGTAGCTGTGGCCCAAGCCCTGGCTCCACACATCAGGATCCAAAACCAAGACTGAACAGTCACCATCACCTGTAGAATGTCACAGCCTGGTGTCAACACAGGTAATGGAGACATTTCATTGGCCACACCCACATCAACCGGCGCAATAACAGGACTAATGGTTTGGAAGAGACAAGTGGTGGTGACAGTGGACTCATCTCTGTGCTTGTCCTGCTAGACCTCAGTGCAATAGAAAAGAAAGTGGTGGATCTATGTTTGTGAGGCTACGTACACGGGTATTTTTGAAAACGGAGATTTTCCGTTTTCGTTTAAAAAAAAAATCCAAAACGAAGGAAAACGCTGCTAGGAACATGCCAAAGCAGCAGGTGGGGCTATATTCCTATCCATGTAGAAATGTTGGCCAATCAGAAGTCAGCCTGGGTGGGAAAGCGTAAACAAAGATGGGGCATAGAAGCAGAACTGAGTCCTATGTGTGGAGGGACAGTAACTGTGTGTGTATATGTAAGCATTTAAACACAGAGAGTACAATTAACAGTAATGGTATTTTGTGTAAGTCCGCCATTGTAGAAATTCATTTCACCAAAACAATAACCTGGCGCACAGTGTGACGTAAAAACAATGCGCACACCTTTGACGCTGCGTTTTCTCCGTTTTTCTCGTCCACACCTAAACGCAAAAACAGAGTTTTCAAAAATATGGACGAAAGGTGCAAACGCATAGAAAAATCTACGTTTTCAAAAATACCCGGGTACGTGTGGACGTATAGCCATAGACACGAGTTAAAAAGCTGCTTTTAGTGTGTGATCAGAATCCAGGCCTGAGAGCAGCAGCAGATGGATGATGAATTACTGGATGGAAGAAGCTTCTCATTAGCAGTGAATCAGTGTGTGTGCAGTTCTCTGCAAACTCAGCAGGAATAATTAGTGTGAAGCTTTAACTCTGCCGATCCTCTTTGAATCATGGATCAGCTGAAATGTTTAAAATGTTGTTCACACGTGTTGGACTGACTGAAGCTTCCAGTCACAGTGACTCAATGTGTGTCAGTGAATGCATCGTGTGTGCTTCACGGCTCCATCTAGTGGACTGATAGTAGAGCAGCTGATGGCAGCTTCCTCTGCCTCACACTGCTGTCTGACTGCATTCAGCTGCCACTGAGATGAAGCAGGAAAGAAGCAGCTGATATTTGGACAGCACACATGATGGAAAGGAGGATTTCAGCTGATGTGCACATGAATGATTTGTGTTTCCTCTGCAGGTGAAGGTAGAAAGTGTGTGTGAGCTATTGTGAATTGAGCAACATGGATCAGTGTGAGGACATAGAGGAGGGAGTCCCTCCCTCTAAAACCACTCTGTGTGGGGAACATGAGAGCCAGACCAAAGCTCAGAGGTGAGATGACCATCTCTAACTGTCCATGACTCTTCTCCATGTCACAGCTCAGCACTCACATCACTGCTCCATCATTATTCACAGGAACCCACCTGGACCTCCACCCAGCTCTGTGTCCTTACACAGTGACGCGTCTGCTGGTCGACTCATTACTTTTAAAGTCCAGCCTGTGTCTGCTGCAGAGAGGTGAGCTGTTAGTAACATGAACTCTTTGATTAAACTGCTTGATGTTGTTGGATACAAACTGCAGTGCAAACACATCATTCCCTCAATCCCATTTAAACTGTTAATAATAATAATAATAATAATAATAATAATGATAACAGATTGCATTTATATAGCGCTTTTCAGGGCCCTCAAAGCACTTTACAATGTCACTACTCAGTCACTCTCACATTCACACACTGGTGGAGGCAAGCTACAGTTGTAGCCACAGCTGCCCTGGGGCAGACTGACAGAAGCGAGGCTGCCATAACGCGCCATCTGCTCCTCTGGAAACAACTGAAAACCCACTTCAGCAAACAGGAAGTGATCAGAGCGGCCGTCCACCTCCTGTCAGTCCCTGCAAACATTTCATACTGAAGAAAAGTAGTTGATATTCCACTTTTTACTCCACCACATTCAACCATTTTGAAATTTTAGGCCACAGCATGAAACTCTTGTCACATGACTCCTGTTATGTTATAGAGTCATGTGACCACCAGCGAGTGATTTGTATGGATGTGTGTGAAACACATTCAAATCAATCTGATTCATCAATGGAAACATTTTTGGTGTAAAATGCACCAACACTGAAAACACTGAAGATAAAAACACAACAAATGAAATACGAACAAATCGAGGCTTTGAATACATGAGTGTGTTTGAGACAAAGAGATCAATGGATTGTGTGTCTGTCCTATTGTTGCATGAGGATTTTATTGTAGATTTTGTGCGTGTACGTTTTTGATCACGAAGGTGTTGAAAGGGCGTAAAACAGTTGGAGGCACAAGAGTAAACACTAGTGCTGTCAGTAGATTTAAAAAATTACTACATAATCACACAATTTTCTGTCATTAATCGTGATTAATCACAATTACTTGATCAATAGCCTGGCTGCAATTACACTTTTTCAACTTTATATTTAAGCCTGTAACAGACGTTTACACCATATAATGAAGTAAATGCAGAATAAACACAAAAATGTTAAATGCTTCTATTCAAAGAGAATTTGAATAGTTTTCTTCAATCTTTTAACTCAGCCTCTCTCCTGTGAAATACAACTTTGTAACAAACCTACATACACTAATATATAATATATATTAATTCTGTCAAACAATTAAAATGCTTAATCACATTCATCACAGCATTACTGTGGATTAATTTGGATTAATCACGATTAAATATCATTTGTTTTTAATGTAAACTAATCAAATTTCATTTCATGAGCAAACAGACTCGAGAGAAAAGGGCAAATTTACTCACTTAACATGTTTATTGAACGACTCTGTAAACATTTATTAACCTCCTGAATGAGCTGACCGACCCCCCCAGGGACAGTCCTGCATACTAATGATGGGCTCTGCTCTGTACACACATGATTCTGTCAGCCACAAACTCCTCAGCTGATCCTGAGTCTGAGCCCATCTGTAAAACAGTCATTTTCTTCACAAGTCTGTCGAGGTGGCACTGATCATGCAGAAGTCTAACACACTCTCTCACTCTTCTTCAAGTCTTTGACACGAGGAAACAAAACTATGTAATTAACAATATTAATAGGTCTGCAGTTTGTTTTGTGTCATCAGTGCTTTGCATTATTGTGATACTTTAAGCTGGAAGTGCTTCGGTGAAAAGAAAATTCCTTCTCTCACAATGTGCAGAATGCTTCATGTTGGTCGACTTGTTATTTTTTTAATACTCAAATTTCCCATCAAGAGGCCAATGTGTGTTTATCATCCTCCATATTGAGCTGATTGGTTCAGCTGCCCGTCACTAACAGATGCCCATCTGCACATGTGCAGAGGTAACTCTACTTGGACAAACTGCCCGAAGTGCGTTGGTAGAAACATTTCAGGGATTTTGAGTCATTCTGCACGCCAGATGTGTTAATTGTGTTAAAGATTTTTATCATGTGAATCATAATAACAGATTAACCCCCTAACCCTAGCCCTACATGTTAATTTTGACAGTACTAGTAAATCCTGTTTAATGTTCTTCTGTCAGATCATTGATTAGACTCGACTCCAAATACGAGACTCAAAAAACTCAAATGAAAAAGAAAATCAAACCAATGAGAAAAGGACTTCTTGTGTGTAGAGTTAAAACATATGGAAGTCGTCAGGTTTCAAACACTTGATGAATCTACTGCACAGTTACATTCAGGGACCTTTGGCCTCCTGAGAGCATTAGTTGATGGTTCGTCACAGTTTTACCTTCCAGTGAGTGAATTCATCAGTTTGATGAAGTCTCAAAGTTTCCTCTGAGCTTCTGCAACATCATCACTTACATCACTGATGAAGGAAAGTTCATAGAAAACAGAAACTATATCTTCACAATCTGAGAGTCTAAAACTTGACAAACTTGATTCAGATGAAGTTATTTGAGCAGAAACTACTGGATCTTTATCCTCACCAATGATCCTCACAGGATCATTGGTGTCTCTCTCCCCTCCCTCCAGGACATTTACAGCACCCGTCTCACTAAAAAAGCCCTTTGCATAGTGGCTGATCCCACGCACCCAATGCAAAGCTTCTTCAAGCTGCTGCCGTCAGGGAGGAGACTGCGGAGTCTCCAGGCCAGGACCAGCAGACTGAAGGACAACTTCATCCATCAGGCTGTCAGGAAGCTTAACTCCCTCCCGATTCTGCCCCTCCCCTCTCTCCTCCACGGTCTCACTGAACTCTGTCACACACACACACACACTCTCTGACTCACTCACTGGCCTGCACTAGTTATTAGCCACTTTGTGGAGCATTGGACTGCCATTACCTCATAAGACTTTGTTGTTACACTATCTCCTACCGTACATTACCAAATCTCCATTTGCACTATTTGCCTATTTGCACTACCTTGCCTGGTTTACACTCAATGTCATTTACCCTTACCTGAATATTGTATATTGTATATTGTATAGCTTTTTTTTGTTATATGTAATATTGTACTGTATTTATTTAAATTTTACTTTTAATTATTTTACTTGCATTTTTAATCTCTCTTATATTTAAATGTTCATTTGGGTTTGAGAGTAACGAAATTTCTATTCTCTGTATGTCCTGTACATGTGGCAGAATTGACAAATAAAGTTGACTTTGACTTTGACTTTGACTTGACTGTGTTGATCTAATCCTTGATGGTTCCTCCACAGAGTGGACCAGCAGAGCTCAGAGGTTCCCAGTGGTCAGTCTGCCCAGCAGCATCAAACACAGCTGGACTCCATATTTATGGTCTGTACATGTACAACAACTACTGTTACATCTGTTCTGTCCACAGTCATCTCCATGCTGCTCTGTGTAGACCAATGGATTGTCTGTAGGGCTGAGAACAAAATACAAATACTTCATTACATAACCTAATTACTATTTTCAGGTATCTGTGGTTTACTTAAGTAGTTTTTTTCTAGCTATTTTTTACTTTTACTCTGTACATTTTTAAACAAATATCTGAACTTTCTACTTCTTAAAAGTAGAAATGTCTTCCAAAGAGCTGCTTTCTTTTTAACAATTACTTTTAAGTTTAATGAGTACTTCAACTTTTACTGGAGTAGTTTTCAATAGTAGTAGTTGTCCTTCTACTTAAACAAAAGTACAGACTTTGTGTATGATTTTTACAATGATTCAGTTCTGATTCACAAATTCAGTTTTGTTCAGTCAGAAATATTATAATTATGATTATTGAGCTTGAATTTCACTGTTGAAAGAACCCTCTAAACCTTGTAAATTAAAAACATTAATTCCAAGTTATTTGAGTCTTTCTCTGCAACTACAAACTCAGTGTAAACTACTTTGGTATAAAAACAAAGCTGAGACTTCATCAGAGGTGTAAACATCAGGTTAATGATCCACACTTTGTGTTTACATGTTTTCATGATTACATGATTTCAGTCTGATTGGCTCATTCATAAATATTCTGTTCCAGCTGCTGGAGGACAACATCATCACTTTTGTGAAGAACGAGCTGAAGAAGATCCAGAAGGTTCTGAGTCCAGATTACCCAGAATGCTTAGAGAGTCAGAGGGAGGATGATGAGCAGAGGAGGAGCAGAAAGGCACTTGTGACAATCACAGCGAACTTCCTGAGGAGACTGAAGCAGGAGGAGCTGGCTGAGCGTCTCTATTGCAGTAAGGGCATTTCTGTGAGGGTTTAAGCTAATTGATAACTTCAACAGTCATTAAACAACCACTGTTGTCCTACTGGGAGACTTCAACACACCTGTGGGCCCTGGAGGGGCGTGATTGGGAGGAACGGCCTCCTGGATCTAAATCCGAGTGGTGTTTTGTTTTTGGACTTCTGTGCAAATCACACTTTGTCCTTAATGAACAGCATGTTTGAACATAAGGGTGTCCATAAGTGCACGTGGCACCAGGACGCGGCAGGATGCTGGACAGACCTGGCACAACTAAACGTGCATGTGAACGCCTCGCAGAGGCCCTGGTCTGCAAGATCTTCAACATACACCCTGGCAGAGCTTCAACTGCAGTCTGAGGGAGACTGGTGCTCTACTTGCACTGTGTATAGTGCGGGTGGAGCACTGCTGACGTCGACAGAGAATATTGTCGGGAGGTGGAAGGAATACTTTGAGGACTTCCTTAATACCACTGGCTTCCTCCTTCTGTAGAAGAAGCAGAGTCTGTGGATGAGGGGACGACTCGCCTGTCTCCAGGGCCGAGGTCCCTAGGAGAGATAAATGACTCCTTGTAGGGTACACTGTAAACCCGAATAAGTTCAGTGAACTCAACATTTATGAGGAAACTGATTGCATAATAATTTTTAAGTTAACTTACTTAAAAACTATAAGTTCACTGTAACTTAAAAAAATATGACCTGAATAAGATCAAAGAATTGAACTACCTCCAACCTATAACTTAGTATTTAAGTAACTTACAAAGTTTAATTTCACTAAACTTGTATCATTTATTTTATTTAAACTTTATTTCATTACTTTACTAACTTAAATATTATAACTTATATAAACTCTAATTACCTATTACTAGAGCTGGGCGATATAAGATTTTTTCATATCACGATATGTTTTTTTCATTTCAGGCGATAACGATATATATCACGATATAAGCCAAATAACTATATATGTAAGATTTAAATGTGATGTTGCTCACAAATAAAATGTGAAATAATCAGCAGCTTGTTTTGATTTAAATATTTATTTCCCATAATAAGTTCAACAGGGTAGATGTACTTAAGGAACATGAGACTTCAGTTTCAGATAAATAAAGGCAAATATTGCAAACTACACAAAAGGCAGCCGCTAAAGCGTTTAAGTTTCAAAATAGAACAAACAAAACAGACCACTAAGTTGTCAATTCCACTTAGAAACAAAATATTAATTCTAAAAATAAATCTTAGTTTATTTTACAGAAAAAGAGACAAAATTGACCAACTTACATAATATTGCTTTGGGCGCTGTCTGAGAGAAATGTTTATGTCCAGGGAGTCGGTAACGAGGATCCATTCCCTTAATTAGCTGCTTGAATCCTTCATTTTCAATCGTGTTTATTGGTAGCATGTCTTTAGCAAGAAAGTAAGCTATGGCATTCGTTATGTTGCTATGGCTCTTACCTTTTTTGTCATATGGTAAGACGCTGGAGAAAGCTGACTCAATTGACTGTTGCTGCTTCACAGGGATTCCCCTGGTTGTTTTCGATGAAGAATTAGCGCTTTCAGTCAGAGATTGAGCGTGCTCCAGTGGGTGGCACTGCTTCAGGTGATAAAAAAGGTTTGTTGTATTTCCAGACTTTGTGGGAACATGCTTTCGGCACAATTTACAGTGCGCGTTACTCTGTTTTTTGTCAGACTTCAAATAGCCGAAATACCTCCACACTACGGAACTTCTCTGGCCTTTCCTTTCGACAATCTCTCCAACATTGGAACCATCATCTGTGTTCTCTTCGGTAACCTGGTCACCCAAACTCTCTGTTGATTTTTCTCTAGTCTGCACTCATTTCCTCCATTGAATAGACTAAAACTGGTTTCACAAGTTCACATATGTGATGAAACACAGCACAAATCTACAAAATAGTAAAAGGAAAAGAATTCTGAAAAATCTACTCAAATAAATAAAAAAAGAAAACATTTAACCTGTGAATCAATGCGAAAAGCGGGCTATTTCTGTAAGAACTCGATGATCATTGGGTCTTCCTTGACAATCTCTAGGCGACGAAGTGCGAAGGTCATCTTCATGAGATTGTCAATCAACAGGAGATTTTTGGGAGAAATGGCTATGTTTTAAACGGTAGTGTTCCAATAATTTTGTCCGGGTGTCTGAGGAGTGAACGCACAACTTGCATTTTCAATTCATTTCACTTTAGAAACCCAGTGCCCTTACTAGTCAGATTACACGTCACTGTGTGTTATACTTGTATAACTATGCATGTGACAAAGAACCTTGAACGCTTGAAATCAAGTCCAAAAGCCCTTAATGAATCAACTCCTCCTCCTGGAATGGTCCCTGGTGTATGTTCCTGTAACATATTTAATAAGTAGTATTAGTCCAATACATTAAATACATTTTACTCATTCTATAAATTAATATACTGTAAGTTACCAATAGAGGCTGGTGGTTCCTGATAAACTCCTGGTTCTTTAGAATCCCACATCTAAGCTGAGAAACAGGGGATTAAATTATACTAAAACCATGTGCTCAGTTCAAACTGCAATTACTGCTGCTGTTTCTCCCAAAAGTATTCCATCAACAAGTCCTTAAGTTTGATGACGAAATGATTAGAACCTCTGTATAGTTTACACTAGTAGCCTACTCAAATTTAACTTCAAATTTAGATATTTTTTGCCATTTATGTATTTAAAATAGAAAAATAAAATAATGCCAAGCAAAAATGTCCCTTTTAAATGTTTATGAAATTTTTAAAAGTTTTTATTGGTAATGTAACCCTACATGTTTACAGCTTTTTAAACTTGTGCCTATAACGTGTTTTAGAACATATGGTTTGATAAGGAAAAAAGTGGACATAAAACAGTGATTTTCAAATATTTTACCGGCTACACAGTATGAACAATAAATCAACCATCGTCCAAATACCGTTTTTAGTATTAAGCAAACTACAACAATAGATTTTTCTCTAAACCAGGGCCTAATTCAGGATGAAAAACAGCTTTTGTAAAACATCACATTAAAATAATGCGAGCAATTTTTTTTTTTGCGTATATTTTTTATGCATTCAAGCCAAATGTGCTCAACGTAGGTGAATGTTTACTTGGCCCGGGAGGGATTCATATATAATTTGCCGACCTGTATTTTGTCTTCTTCAGTACACGAATAATACAACAATATTGAAATACAATTAAAAAAAACTTACCTTGGAGCTTGGCGATAACTGTGTTTAATGCTCAAATCACACTTCAAGCTGTTCAACGAAAAGAAAAACTACAACTCACGTTACCATGAGACAGCTAGCTTAGCCCACATTTACACCGCGGCGGTTATTAAGTTAATATGTAAAACATATTTCGCCAAAACGTAACCATTACCATATCACAAAGCTTATGGTGAAAATAAGTAAACCACTGGCAATAATAATTCCCAACAACTGGTACGTGGCTGCCACTGGCATTTTACTCTCAATTTAGGCTTGCATTAAAATAGTGAGCAGTTAGCTCCAAAATGTGCGCCAACTTGTCGACAAAAAACCGAAATGACTCAACACGGACGCAACATTCTTCTGGTAACAATCGACAGCAATCATGGGAGATGATTGAATGTTAGGGTGGGTACAGTTTCCTCTGCGGTGGGGTCAGGTGGGCTGCCCCGGGTCCTGTGGGGCTGGGCGGTCCTGCTGCCGTAGGCCCTGATCTGGATGGGCCTGGGCTCCCTTGCCTTGGTGGGTGCCGAAGGGCGGGGGGTGCCTACTGGGATCAGCGGGGAGCTGGCCCCAGGGAGGGCATCTTGCTCCTCCTTCTTTTCCTTCCCATCCCCGGCTGCCTCCCTCTTCCCGCTCCAACACACCCACCCACACAAGTAGGGCCTTGGGGTGCGGGTATGTCACCAGGGTGCAGGGGAGGCATTCCCCCCCCCTCTGTCCCCTTCTGGCCACCTGTGCCTCAATTTTATTCCACAACTGAGACATCCACATTACTCACACTCTCATAACACATACATATAGGGCCTTGAGGGTGGGCACAGTGGACGGTCTGGTATTCAACCCCACCTCTGGCGCCGGTTCCCACCTCTCAATTTTAAATCCATGTAGACATTGAGGGTCCTCGGGAGGGCCCGTGCTAACACCTGCTGCTCTCTGGCAGCAGCACCATGCTCTCCCGTGTTTTAAATGCACCTCAGAACAACATGCAGCAACACTACACATGAGCGAGAGGAGGGAGGGTTTGGGGTCTTCACACACCCCTGTTCTCTGCTGGCCATCAGGGCGGGGGGGCTGGGAGGAGGTGTTGGCCGTCCGATTGGGATCTGGGATGCGGGGCCTCCCTGCTGCTGCGGAGCCTGGGGCGGTCTGCTTGCCTCCACCCCGGGGGAAAGGGTAACATCTCCTGGGTCTAGGTGCCGTTTCCCCCACCAGGGGCGAGGGTACCTGGACCTGGGGTATAGAGTTTGTTTGTGGAGTTTGATTGTGTGTACAGTGTCCATGTATGTCTATCCCTATGTTGAGTGAGTGCTGAGTATTTGTATATGTGTGCATGAGGGTGGGAATGCATGTTTGTGTCTGTGTGTGCCTGTTTGTCTGTGTCTATATGTCAGGTCCTCAGTCATGTCTGTCCCGTCTGTAACAACTGAAAATAAAATAAAATAAACAATAACAACAAAGGTTGATCAAATAGACCAATACAGCAAGGCCGTGATGATCCATTTGGCAAAGTAAATCCATTGGGTATCCTTGTTGGTCTTCAGACAACAATTCTGATGGCTAAAGAACCAAATGGGACAGGCAAAACAAAAACAAAACCAATCGACAGCAGCTCAAAGAATAAAAAAACAAACAGAAAATGTTGTCTTTCATTTTACTTACATACCTTCTTGCTTTGCTTTTCTTCACTTCGCTTCACTTCAGACCTCCGCCATCTTGAAAACTTTTCAGAGTATGTAGTTCAGGTTCACGAACGTACGCCATGATGTCATCAAGTCTCTTAATAACTTTGACAGATCCCTCCTGACTGTGTTGGCATGGTGACAGAGGTCAGAGGGTTCACTGACCCACAGAAGGAGGAGTACTTCAGGAAGAGATGAGGAGATGAGGAGCAGGCCAGCAGGATCATCTCCCACATCAAGACATCACGAAGCCTCCACATCATGTGCCACATCCCAGTCTTCTGCTGGATCACTGCTACAGTTCTGGAGGATGTGCTGGAAACCAGAGAGGGAGGACAGCTGCCCAACACCCTGACTGAGATGTATCCACTTCCTGGTGGTTCAGGCCAAAGTGAAGAAGGTCAAGTATGATGGAGGAGCTGAGACAGATCCACACTGGAGTCCAGAGAGCAGGAAGATGATTGAGTCTCTGGGAAAACTGGCTTTTGATCAGCTGCAGAAAGGAAACCTGATCTTCTATGAATCAGACCTGACAGAGTGTGGCATCGATATCAGAGCAGCCTCAGTGTACTCAGGAGTGTTCACACAGATCTTTAAAGAGGAGAGAGGACTGTACCAGGACAAGGTGTTCTGCTTCATCCATCTGAGTGTTCAGGAGTTTCTGGCTGCTCTTCATGTCCACCTGACCTTCATCAACTCTGGAAGAAATCTGCTGGAAGATCAAAAAACCTCCCAGAAGTCTGAAACAGGAGAATCTGCAGAGAAACACTTCTACCAGAGTGCTTTGAACAAGGCCATACAGAGTCCAAATGGACACCTGGACTTGTTCCTCTGCTTCCTCCTGGGTCTTTCACTGCAGACCAATCAGACTCTCTTGCCAGCCCTGATGTCACAGACAGGAAGTATCTCAGGAATCACTCTAGCAACAGTCCAGTACATCAAGGTAAAGCTCAGTGAGAATCTGTCGGCAGAGAAAAGCATCAATCTGCTCCACTGTCTGAATGAACTGAATGATCGTTCTCTAGTGGAGGAAATCCAACAATACAGGACTTCAGGAAGTCTCTCCACAGGTAAACTGTCTCCTGCTCAGTGCTCAGCTCTGACCTTCATCTTGCTGTCATCAAAAGAAGATCTGGATGAGTTTGACTTCAAGAAATACTCTGCTTCAGAGGAGGCTCTTCTGAGAATGCTGCCAGTGGTCAAAGCCTCCAACAAAGCTCTGTAAGTAAATATGTGATCATCACTTAATTCTTAAAATCATGGGAAATAAATCAGACGTGCTCAGTTCAAAGAACACTTTAAAAAAAAATGTAAAAATAGTGAATTAAATGATCACCAGTCACTCAGTAAATATATGGTAGTTTTAATGTTTCACTCCAGCTTTTCTAAAACACACTTTGTTCCGTAACTCTTATCAAAGGACAATCCAGACCCAGCCTATAAGAACATGAGCTCTGATGCTTCAGCCCCTCTGACAGGTTCATTATACTCAGCTTGATCACTTGTCTCCAACTCCAGCAGTTTGTGCTTTAGAATAAAACAACCAAACTTCAGCTACCAGACTTCACCTACATCTTTTTCTGATGTTCGTAATTTAAGTTCAAGTTTGTATCTCACTTTCAGTGCACACTCTCCCCTTTTAAATATAAATCTCTGCTGTGCTGTCATGTTTTCATCCCATATGGAGGGAGAAACTCAGTCTTCATTACTGAAATTGCCTCTAAGGTCATGTTTCTTGTCAGTAATCATATCTAACTGTAAGGCTTCCATAACCAGGGTTATCACAGAATTACAACGGGTTCACTCTGGGTCCTCTACAGTTTCTTCCCACTGTCCACAGACATGCAGTTAGGTTACCTGGTGATCTAAACTTCATGCAGGTGTGATTGAGAGTAGTTGTATGTCCCTCTGTGGGCTTAGTGGAAGAGCCTGGATGGATCTCTGCTTTGTCTTTGATATATCCTGATAGCAAACATTCTCCATGAAGTCTGTGTTTCAGCTCATATCCTTTACACGCACCTTTAACAGGAACAGTTTTGTACAGCTAGTGTTTAAAATCCAGTGTTACTCACAGTACACAGGTAATGAGCATAATGATTATTGAATTAGTAAAATTTTCTATAATAATTGTTTTAGTTAATATTGTATGATAGTGTACACAGAATTATAGTGCAGCATAGTGGTCGCCCCATGATCATAAGGTCAGGGGTCGAATCCACCGAATAGCTACCTTGTGGTACCCCTGAGCAAGGTACCATCAAGGTACCAATCGTGTGCGCTGAATTGGTAGCACTCATAGGCTGTGTCCGAATTCAGGGGAAGGATGCTTAAAATGCCATATTTGGAGGCAATGGCGTCTGTGACAGCGGCGAGGACTGTCGAATTCAAAGAGCACTCAAAATGTGGCGACAAATGTGTCCTACTTTTCCATGATTTGAGGGTTAGTTGTGTCCGAATTCAGGGAAGGATGCGCCAATGCTATATTTGGAGGCAATGGCGTCACGGCGACCAGCGAAGGCTGTCAATTCAAAAGCACTCAAAATGTGGCGACAAATCGTCCTACTTTGCCCTGAATTCTAAGGATGGTCTGATGTATCCTTCATGTCCTACTATATCCCAGGATTCATTGCGGTCATAGAGGAGATTTGTTTCTGATAACGATGGTGGTCAAAGCAGGAGAGGAAAACACTTTCATATGTAAGTATATGAAAATCTGGTTGTACAAAAGTTAAATTGTTATAGCGGTCGTTTTGTTAAGCTTTGGGCATCTGCATAGACATGTTTCTTTTCTTTAAAATAACCGTAAACCAGCTTGTATCGGGGTCCCTTGATTTTCATGTATTGCCGCTTACATACAGCTAATTTAGATTTTTCGAATTGGTGATATGTTGTGGGAACAAAGACCAAGCGGCTTAATTTATTAAAACGAGGAAAAAACGATCACCTCTTCACTGGGGTGAAGAATTGGGCCGCTTCTGGCGTGGATGTACAAGAATAAATCAATGTACACATCATATTCATATGAGTATGGTCCTATTAGCCCTCATGCTCTACAGCGGTCCCCAACCTTTTGCGCCACAGACCGGTTTATGTCAGACACGGAGCGGCCTTTAAGGTATCAGCGGATAAATACAACCACATAAAATGATCTGACCAAGACAAAAACTGTGGTATTTTGTAAATATAATAATAAGCGTGAATGTACTGTGTAACTGTGTAACTTTATTAGAAGCGTCCTCCTGAAAATGCGCCAATATTGACAGTAACATCCTCCTCTCTGCCACTTAATGCTCTCTGGTCGCTATGTTAGCGTGTAAATATTTCTTTCAAAATAAGACACACAACTACAACAAGGGGAAAGACTCAGGAAACCGAGTTAACGATAAAAACCCTGAAAACCATAAATTTCACACGGGCCTTAACTCTGTGGCCCGGTACCAAGCGACTCACGGACGCTGCTGTACAGAACCTGTGATGTCCAGACAGTGTTCCTCTGGTGTTCTGCTGTGAAAACCTTTGGGCTTGGGATTAACATAGTTGCCATGGTTTCCTTTCTTCTCTCATTTGTTGTGTGTGATCAGGACAATTCTGGAGAAGATGGGCCTGCAGGGAAAGTCACCTTGCAGGCCAGAAGACATGAGATAACTTTAAAAATACAAAGTCCGTATGTGTGTTATCAAGAAGATAATTCTCAAGAACACAAGTTAATAAATGTGCAATTACTAAGAGTTGTTGTGGTGTTTTTATTTGCCTGCTGTCATTTTTGATTTCCTCTGCCTTTAGGTCAGTGAGAAGCCCACTGCTGCTACTTGGCCCTGGTTTGCCCTCATGGATGAGGTGATAGGATAGATGCCTTCCATTAAGCCTCCTGTCCTAATTTCCTCTCTCCCTGAGGACACTCCAGGGCCAAGCGCTGCAGTGGTGACTCACGACAGTGATGACGAGGCGGCTCAGCCACCTCGACAGGGAGAAAGAGGAAAAGAGACAGGGATGATGAGCTGCTAGACCTCATCAGAGAGGACATGAGGCAGCAAAGAGAGGCTGAGGAGAGCAGGGAGAGGACGGACAGATTGTTTTCACTTCTTGAAAGATTAGTTCCCAAATGAGTTATGTATTGAGAAATTTATTTGAATATATTTGTTACATTGTTATATGTGTTGCATTAGTTTAAAGGTTTTATGTTATTAATAAATTGATTCAAACAAACAGTAATTGTCACTGAACTCAATTTGATTTACAGGCATTTGTAACTGCGTATAAACATAACGCTAACTTTGAACAATATTACTTGGATATTTATTTGATAGCAATAAAGTAAATAACAATAACAATTAAACAAGAATATTTCAAATACACAGTATGTAAAGATGGAAAAACAATATTTACAGTTGTTCACACAGGATTAACCTGAGTGACCTGTTCCTGGACCGTTTCTTTAACAACTGTAATAGATTACAGGAAGTCTCTGGCAGTGTTGCTGAAGCTGCCCGAGCACGATCAGACATGGATGGATGGGCTGCTGCAACTGAGACCTGCGGTTTGTCTTTTCTGGTCGGCGAGTGGAGAATCACACAGGGTGGTCTGCAAAGAGAGCTTTAGGATGCTTCCTCCCACTGTCCACTGCATCGTCCATCCACAGGGTTTGCAGGGCTCACTCGTGGCTGCCACACCACTAAGATGTTTACAGAAATATGCAAGCAGGAGATGGTGGATGCTATATTTTTAGTATAATACTTGTAACTCTGTAGCAGACAACAATTTGATAAAGTGCTATATGTAAAAACAAACAAACAAAAGATTAGATTCTATACGTTTCAAAGATATTTAGTTTATATATTTTATATGATACAGTACATGTGTGAGAATGACCGATGTTGTGGCAAAAAATGATCGTCTGCCAAAAACTGATTTCCGGTTTTTGCCCTAAACTGATTGTTCGTATTTAACCTGCTATGAATAACTTGTTGGTCTATAATATGTGAAACATGTCAAATGTGTCCCTCATTAGTGATATCAAGTTACCTGCCACCAGCAACATTCCTGTAACAAGGTAGAAGCTGCAATCAGTTTTTGGCAGTGACTTTTATATATCCTTTATTTATCCAGTTAAAAAAAAAAATCTTATTGACATTAGAAATTTATTTTTAAGAGTAATCTGGCCAAGAGGACAGCAGACAGCGCAACACATATATCAATTGTACCTACATTATAACCAGAGTTATAAAGATACTTGAACAACAGGTAATTATTGTATATATAAAACCCTTAGTAAACCATGTTCATGAAGTCTATTTACCAACATACATGAAGATATTTCACATATTACACTCGGAAACATTGGAAATCAGTTTTGGCAGGCGAACACTTTTTTTTTTGGCTGCTTGCCGGCAATATTTCAGTTATCCGTGTAATTAGCTAAGTAATTAAATAAATGCGTGTAGATTAAAGGAAATTATTTTACCTGGATATGATTGTCTCTGATGAGCCTAAGGTACAAAGCGTCGCGAGGGCGACGGCGATAAGGTTTTCTAGCTCCTCGAGAAATAAAATTGTCCACACTAGCGGGCGACATTTCTGGGTCCATTTTAAAGTTTTTCGCTGTGGCGCTAGCGATCGGGAAAAACACGCAAGTAAGGGCGGAGTTGAAGGCTGGGAGGCTGTCCACAGCCCATCTGTTATGTTGGATACTCATTGTTTGTTCAATAAAGTTTCTATGGAGAAAAAAAGGGGCTGTCCAAGCAGCTCACTTCCTGACTACCCGTCCGTCTAAGGACACTACCTTGTGGCGTGGTAGGTAGTGTCCTTATGAGCATCCTTCCCCTGAATTCGGACACAGCCAATGTCTCACAGGTTTAAAATAAAACTTTAAAAAAGGTTCAACATATGAACAAATTTCATTTTATCACATATATCGTTTGGTTTTTTTGTTTTTGTTTTTTCCCTTTCTCTCTCAGGCTGAGCAGCTGTAATGTCTCAGAGGAAGGCTGTGAAAATTTGTTGTCAGTGGTCAGCTCCCAGTCATGTAGTCTGAGAGAGCTGGACCTGAGTACCAACAGCCTGAAAGCTTCAGCAGTAAAGCTTCTGTCTGCTGCAGTGGAGAGTCCACACGCCAAACTGAATATTCTGAGGTCAGATCAATTTGTATTCTGTTTAGTTCTGTTTGTTTATATGTTTGATGTTTGTTTTTGTTCACATCTTTATCCAGTTATCTTTGTTTCATAGCATTTTTATTCATTTCCAAGTTAAAGTGAAGTTTTACTAACCTGCTCAGCACAAGACAATAAGCTATTGCACCCTGATTACACTTTAACAACAATCTTTTTTCATGTTTTTATCTTCAGACTTAACATCTGTGAACTCTCAGAGGAAAACTGTGAAGCTCTGTCCTCAGTTCTCAGCTCACAGTCCTCTAGTCTGACAGAGTTGGACCTGAGTATCAAGCTGCAGGATTCAGGGTGAAGCTTCCGTCTGCTGGACTACAAAGTTTAAACTGTAAACTGAATACTCTGAGGTCAGATCAGAAAACATTTTGTTTTAAATTATTAATTAAAGTTCATCCTTACGGTGCGTTCACACGGACCGCGAAAAGCGGCGGCATGCCCCCCCTAATGTCGCGCGTGCATTTGCACCTCAACGTGTGTCCAGGAAAAATCCACCGCACCTCAAAATTGCATCTTTCCGCAGCGTGAACCGAAATGTGGGAGGGATGTGGGAGGAAGGTGTGCCAGATGGTGTCTGTGCAAGATGGCAGCTGTCGAGCTAGAAACTTGAAGAGAGTCTCCCTTCTCTATTTACTGTGGAGAGCAGAGCAGCGGCGTAAAACACATCCTCGCCGTACCTGGGTCCATCAGCTCCTCAAGGGCGTGAGCAGTTTGGTGAGTTTCACCATTTGCTCCAGGAGCTGCGCCTAGATGACGGCCGATTCCAGCGATACCACCGTATGTCACCCGGCCAGTTTGAGGACCTGCTATCCCGCGTCGGTCCCAGGATCGCTCGCCGAGACACCAACTACAGGCGCTCAATCCCACCTGCAGGCGTCTGTCCATCTGCCTGAGGTCAGTAAAAGTGTTTATCTGGTAGTCCGTTATTGATACCTGTGCTAATATATGCTAAACCATCCGTTCATACACTGCTAACATGGATGTGCTATGCTAACAGTGAATGCCGTCGGTGTTTACTGATAGCAAACTGTGGTAAAGAGACAACTGTTTATAATATTTCCAGCGATACTCGAAAGGTCCCATCAAGTCCCGATAACATTCGATCTATGCTGGTATCAGTTTTCACAATGATAGCATGGCTGTGGTGTCCATCAGTGTATGCTCATGGTGTTTGCTTTGTAGTGATAAACATCGCCTTTCTGTTATGTAGACCAGGTTCAATTCTGGGATAGTTGAATATTTCCATACAATCCCGCAGACTGTCATAGCTCACGTCAAACATACAATATGTAATATGCTTATAATTACAAAATGGTGTAAGGAAGATCTATGTTTTATGATTTACATGTGACATCACAAAAGTGTTTTGGGAGTTGAATAATGTGTTTTGCAAGTGCAGTACACAGAATACTGATCTCAAACAATTATGTCCAGGTTCCTTGCCACCGGGGACTCCTTCAGGACCATCGCATACAGTTTCCGAGTTGGTGTGTCCACAGTGAGCCAGATCATCCCCCAGGTAGCGACAGCCATCTGGGACTGTCTAGTGGATGACTTCATGGCTGTGCCTTCAACTGCAGACTGGCGGTCCATCACAGAGGGATTCCAGGAGCGCTGGCACTTCCCCCTCTGCTGTGGAGCTCTGGATGGGAAGCACGTCCAGATGAAGGCACCCCCCAACTCAGGATCCATGTTCCACAACTACAAGGGAACGTTCTCCATTGTTCTCCTTGTGGTTGTGGATGCAAGGTATCGCTTCCGCATCATTGATGTTGGTGGGTACGGGAGGACCAGCGACGGTGGTATTCTGGCCAACTCCACCTTTGGTCAGGCCCTTCGGGCTGGGACTCTCCATCTGCCACCTGACCAGCCTCTACCTGGCGGCGAACACAGTGGAGCCCAGCCCCATGTCTTTGTGGCTGATGAAGCGTTCCCGCTGCAGCGTGAGCTCATGAGGCCATTCCTGGGCGCCTCCTCCCTCTAGAAGAGGATCTTCAACTATCGCCTTTCCAGGGCCAGGATGGTAGTGGAGGGTGCCTTGGCGCCCTCTCCTCACAGTGGAGACTGTATCGGCGCCCCATGGAGCTCCGTCCTGAAATTGCAGAGAAGTGTGTGAAGGCAACGTGTGTCCTCCACAATTTCCTGCGCTGTTTGGACGACAGAGGGGCACCTGCTGTGAGGGGTGTGGCACCTACTGTGGTGGAGCCGTTGCAAGGCCTGGGTGGTGTGGCAGCAAACAACCCCTCCAGAGGGCTGTCCTGGTGAGGAGAAATTCATGGTCCACTTCTCGGCGGAGGGAGCTGTGTCTTGGCAGCCAAAGGTAGCCTGTTTGAAGTCAGTGACTCCCCACAGCGGCTCTTTTAAGAGCCACCCACAAACCCCAAAGAGTGTTCCTGTCTACTTATATTTGTCTTAATAAATGGAGCTCCACTCCAAAATAAAGTAACCTCTTCCCCTCTATTAAGTGACTTGTCTTCACTATGTTCCTATATACATTGTGATGCATAAATGTGGGCAACCTTATTGACAGTCATTATTTACATGTATGAACCGCTGTTACAATGTAAACTGTCACTTGCATATATCATATAGGAGACACACACATTGATATACACTAAATATTTATGTCATTACACTATTGTTTGTGTTGCCAATCCAAGCACCTGCGTGATGTAGTGTACAGTCATTGCACACTTTCCATATTAATCCAGTGAACTCAATTTGAGTCCTGAAATGTCACTGTGTGTGTCAGCTATGTGATGTACTCAACTGGCAATCACCATTGTACCAACCAACGATTTGTACAGGCAGATAGTGCCTCCCAACAAGGTTGCCCGCACTTTTGCATACCACTGTAGTAGTATAGTTATGTCATTGGTATGTAATGGTGTGAATTCTACTTGTGTCAAGTCGTGTGTGAACATTTGCTGTGCAGTGGCACAGAGACATTGGTCATTTCAAATGTTTATTATGAGGCATATACAACTTGACTAAAACAAAATGTTGAACACAAATATATGTGCATGACACTATTTACAGGGGACAGGAATAAAAAGCACCCAGCTTGGGTGGAAGAGCCTCGGGGAGGGAGGACAGAGAAAGCAACATTGTTCCTGCCCTGGAGAGCCTGCTGCCTCATCACAAAACTACTGATCAGTGGGGTCCAATGTTTCCAGATTTAACACAGCTGTGCTGTTTTCATAAACTAATTTATAGATTTGAAATTTCACGGTTCCCGTGTCGGTGACATGCTCTCAGGGCAGGAGCAAGGCTGAGGAGAAATGCTCTGTTGTTGACAGGCGGGGCCTCTTTAGGGACTCCAGGATGGCCAGCTCCACCGCCCGATGGACCATCCTGGGACCCGGTCCGTCGGCGCCTTGAGCTGTCCTCCTCTGTGGGCCTGTACAACACAGCACAAAACAACACAAAGGAATGAGAGGGCTGCTACTCGATTTCCATTTCCACATTGAAGAAGGAGATAACAGGATATAGACAGATTGGTTGTACATATTTGGTAAAGGTGATCACAGGGGCATCAAGCGAGTGGAATGCTATCAGTGCTTGATGTACATACCTGTGGGTGCAGCAGCAGGGTGGAGGGACCAGGGACTGGGGAGCCAGAGGGAGCAACAGGTGTTTGCTCTGCTGCATCATCAGTTGTCTCTATCAGGACAATATTACATGTTACCAGGTTGAAACCAATAGTCAGAGAGGATTATTTGCAGTGGTTTCTCATGTATTGTAGCACATGGACAGTAGTCGCAGTTCACACAAGTTGATTCTCAAAGTGCAAACCGATTTTACGTGAGCGTATTGTTATGGCGCACTTTTCCTCCGTCTGTGCGCCATGTTGATGCCTTTTCCCCTCATGGTGCAGGTGTGCATTTCGAATGAGGGTCATAGTTTATCTTGTTTTTGTGCTCATTTTCCTGTTGGGCGTGATGGTTATCACAACCAAACATGCTAGGTTTAGTAGCGCGGGGACACGACACGGAGGGATTTGTCAATTGGGCTGCAGAATGCAATGCGCATTGTTGATAGCTGTCGGTACAATGGCGAAATCTGCGGAAAAGGCGAGGCAGCGACGGATGGACTGCTGGACAGCTGGACCACTGTGTGCTGTTTGTTAGTAAACAAAACTGTATTCCTATATGACGACACGCGTAAATTTACTGCCTACATTAATTCATTGTTAACATACCTTCTGCCTGACACTCCCTGCTGCCTCTCCGGGCTGTCCCTGGTCCTCGGGGGAGTTCTCCACGAGTCCGCACCATATTACCGCTGGTCTCCAGCGGGGGTGAGGAAAGGTCCAGGAACCCCATGACCGTGAAGAACTTCCATCTCCTCCCCATCCTGCTGCAGACCCGCTCCTCTTCTCCTTCTCCGTCCTCTTCTCCTTATTATAGGTGTCCCTGAGGCTCTTCCACTTTTCCTGCACATGTCCTCTGCATAAACACATTATCTTGTTAACGGAAAGGTATTTGTACATCAGTGGGGAAATAGCGGGATGTCGGCAGGCTTGCTAGGTTTTAGCTTGGCGGCTTCATCGGGTCAGTATGACAATTACAAAGGAGAATGAATGAACTTACCAGGTTGCCCGATCTCCTCACTTATGTGCCTCCAAGCTAGGTCCTTTTTATTCCTGTCTTGATAAAAGTAGCTGCTGGCATCATATAGCTCGGGATGGTTGGCCACGGCATTGATAAGCTTTTCCTCCATATTGATTGGCGTATGGCGGGCTCTGGCTGGGTCTGCCCTTTTGACCTAGGTCAGGGCCCGTCACCGGCCTCCTGATTGGTTGTCGGGCGTGATTTGACACGGAGTTCATATTTTCCAACTCGGCGTGTGCACAAATGCAACACACAATCTGGCGCGTGGTTTTCTTTCGCGAGTCACCGCAGCGCCCTGCGGTACACTGGCAGCGTGTTCCACGGGTTTTGGCGTTTTCGGCGCCGTCTGCCTCCGCATTTTTCGCGGATGCGCAATCGCGTGTCATCGCGCTCTTTCCATTGACTTTACATGTGAACCTGACGCTCCGGCCGCCTCTATCGCGTTCGGTGTGTGCGCACCGTTATGATGTTATATCTTAGTATGTTAATGTTTCCTTTAAAAATAGAAAGTCAAGATTTAATGTTGTGAAATGTATTAACAAACTCTACATGAGTACTTGTTTTATAGATGGTCTTTTATTTTTCAGACTGAGTGGCTGTAACCTGTCAGAGAGAAGCTGTGAAGCTCTGTGCTCAGTCCTCAGCTCCCAGTCCTCTAGTCTGAGAGAGCTGGACCTGAGTAACTCTGACCTGCAGGATTCAGGAGTGAAGCTTCTTTCTGCTGGACTAAAGAGTTCACAGTGTGCAGTGGAAACTCTCAGGTCAGGATCCAAACTTTTCCACAGATGGTCATTTGAAATGTGATTTATATTATTGTATAAACAGGTAACCTTTATACAGCTGTCAAGTGAACTTTTATTTACATTTGAGTGGATAATTGGACTCTAAATTACTTTTAAAAGTTGTTATAGTCATGTCTTTGTTTATTTAAAAAAATACTTCATGTACTGCCTAATTTAAAGATTTAGGCTCCTTTGGGCCAATAATATATATATATTTGATTTCTTTAGGAATAAAATTAGGAGCATATTGGCGACTGCTGATTGGTTCGCTGTTTGTTTTTTATTCACAGTACTTACAGTACTTGTCAAAATGAGATGTTTATCTTTTCTTCTACAACACTTGGAGCCACCATATCTTCTTTCTTGATTAATTCATTACAGTTTGATTTAAAGAACATTAGACTCGTAACATAATAAATATATTTCTTTCACTTCTTCTTGAGAGAAAGAAAGGGATGACTGGGTGAGCTCCAGTGGTTCATCCCAGCAGAGAGAGCGGCACACTGGGCTGCAAATGATCACAGTAGTAATGGCCATAGTTCGATAAAACAGGCAGTCTTACCCAGTAGATAATGCAGGGTTCTGGTGCCGATGTGGGGGAGGGGACTCCATCCATCCATCCATCCATCCATCCATCTTCATCCGCTTTATCCGAGGCTGGGTCGCGGGGCAGCAACCTAAGCAGAAGCCCAGACCTCCCTCTCCCAGCCACCTCCTCCAGCTTATCCGGGGAACACCAAAGGCGTTCCCAGGCCAGCCGAGATATAATCTCTCCAGCGTGTCCTGGGTCTGCCCGGGGCCTCCTCCCGGTGGGACATGCCGAACACCTCACCCAGGAGGCGCCCAGGAGGCATCCTTGTCAGATGCCGAACCACCTCAACTGGCTCCTTTTGATGTGGAGGAGCAGCGGCTCTACTCTCAGCCCCTCCCGGATGGCGAACTTCTCACCCTATCTCTAAGGAGGCCAGCCACCCTTGGAGGAAGCTCATTTCTGCCGCTTGTATCCATGATCTCGTTCTTTCGGTCACTACCACAGCTCGTGGCCATAGGTGAGGTTAGGGGCGTGGATTGACCCGGTAAATTGAGAGCTTCGCTTTTACACTCAGCTCCCTCTTCACCACGACGGACCCGGTGCAGTGTCCGCATCACTGCAACCGCAGCACCAATCCGTCTGTCAATCTCGGCTCCTTCTCCCATCACTCGCGAACAAGACCCGAGATACTTGAACTCCTCCACTTGGGGCAGGGAACTCATCCCGACCCGGAGTGGGCACTCCACCCTTTTCGGCTGAGAATCATGGCCTCAGATTTGGAGGTGCTGATCCTCATTCCGCTGCTTCACACTCGGCTGCGAACTGCTCCAGTGCGAGCTGGAGGCCCTCACCTGATGAAGCCAACAGAACCACATCATCCACAAAAAGCAGAGATGAGATTCTGAGGCCACCGAGTGAAAGCCCTCCGCCAGTTGGCTGCGCCTAGAAATCCTGTCCATAAAATTATGAACAGAACCCGGTGACAAAGGGCAGCCCTGGCGGAGCCACCACCCACGAGCAGCGAGTCCGACTTATTGCGGCAATGCAGAACCAAACTCTTGCAGCGGTTGTATAGGGATCGAATGGCCCGTAGCAATGGGCCAGACACCCCATACTCCCGCAACACCTCCCACAGGACACCCGAGGGACACGGTCGAATGCCTTCTCCAAGTCCACAAAACACATGTAGACTGGTTGGGCAAACTCCCATGCACCCTCAAATATCCTTGAGAGGATAAAGCTGGTCAGTGTTCTGCGACCAGGGCCAGCGCGCATTGTTCCTCCTGTATCCGAGGTTCGACTAGCAGGACGAACTCTCCTTTCAACACCCTGGCATGAGACTGTCCCAGGGAGGCTGAGGTGTGTGATCCCCTGTGGTTGGAACACACCCTCCGGTCTCCCTTCTTAAAGATGGGGACCACCACCCCGGTCTGCCAGTCCAGGGTACTGCCCTGATCTCCATGCAACATTGCAGGCGTGTCAACCAGGACAGCCCTACAACATCCAGAGCCTTCAGGAACTCGGGCGGACCTCATCAACACCAGGGCTCTGCCACCAGGAGTTGTTAACTGCCTCAGTGACCTCGCCCCGGAGTGGCGGGTCATTCCCTCATCCCAGACTCTGCTTCCTCCTCGGAAGGCGTGTCAGTGGGATTAAGGAGGTCCTCAGTATTCCTTCCACCGCCTGACAATTTTCTCAGTTGGCGTCAGCAGCGCTCCGCCAGCACTATACACAGTGCAGGTAGAGCACCGCTTTCCCCTCCTGAGGCGCCTGACGGTTTGCCAGAATCTCTTGAGGCAGTCCGTAAGTCTTTTTCCATGGCCTCTCAGAACTCCTCCCACACCCGAGTTTTTGCTTCAGCCACTGCCCGAGCCGCATTCCGCTTGGCCTGTCGATACCTGTCGGCTGCCTCTGGAGTCCCACAGGCTAACCAAGCCCGATAGGACTCCTTCTTCTTTGTAGAATCAAAGAAATTATTTTACTGCTACTGTTCATAACCATCATCTTTATCATTGCATTAATTATCATTTCATCAAAGCATTTATTGAAGTTGTTGGCATTATGTTATAATTTGTATCACAGGGGTTATCATAATCACATATTAACATGTTTATTACAGGTGCAGTTATAACCACTTTAAATCGTTGTGTTAAATCTGTAATCTTAAAAGCTTATATGCTGAGTGTATTCAGCAACATGTTGCACTAGAGTTTACTTGACAACAGGTGACAGAAAGAGGACAAGTCCATGGGGACCTCATCACCATATTTGGAAGAGGATGCCAGAAAGGGGAACTTCTGTGTCTGCATTTATCTCTTAAGATTGATCATTGTCTGTAAAAGAGGCAAATACTGTTCTTAAGGTGCCAATTATGTGCTTATAGCGCAAGAGGGGCGTTATAATACCCTGATGTTATAAAAGCAATCTGAAGTGTATTTTTGAGCGAGATTTACAACTGATGTTTGCAGTTTACACCTCCCACGCTGCGTGTATTCATTAAAATCAATTGTTTGAACAAGCTCTTCTGGACCATCATTGTTTTAGGGTGCGTTCACACGAGCGCGATAAGGCGACAACTTCGGCCCCAATTTGTGGCGTGCACATTCGCACCTCAGCAGCGCCTCAAAATTGCATCTTTCCGCAGCGTGAACCGGGAAATGTGGGAGGGATGTGGGAGGAAGGTGTGCCAGATGGTATCTTTGCAAGATGGCGGCTGTCGAGCTAAAGCTTGAAGAGAGAGTCAGCCTTCTCTATCTACTGTGGAGAGCAGAGCAGCGGCGTAAAAGACGTCCTGGGTCCATCAGGTCCTCCAGAGGCGTGAGCAGTTTGATGAGTTTCACCATTTGCTCCAGGAGCTGCGCCTAGATGACGGCCGATTCCAGCGATACCACCGTATGTCACCCGGCCAGTTTGAGGACCTGCTTTCCCGCGTCGGTCCCATGATCGCCCGCCGAGACACCAACTACAGGCGCTCAATCCCACCTGCAGGCGCCTGTCCATCTGCCTGAGGTCAGTAAAAGTGTTTATCTGATGATCCGTTATTGATACCTGTGCTAATATATGCTAAACCATCCGTTCATACACTGCTAACATGGATGTGGTATGCTAACAGTGAATGCCGTCGGTGTTTACTGATAGCAAACTGTGGTATGACGACTGTTTATAATATTTCTAGTGATACTCGAAAGGTCTCATCAAGTCCCGATTTAATTTGTCTTCTGCTGTTATCAGTGGTTACAATGATAGCATGGCTGTGGTGTCATCAGTGTATGCTCTCGGTGTTTGCTGATATCACACTGTGGTATGAGGCCCACTGTGGGTAATCTTTGTAGTGATACTCTCCTTTTTTATTTACACCTGGTTTAATTCTGGTATAGTTGAATATTTGTATATAATCCCCGCAGCTGTCAGACTCTATAACAGGGGTCACCAGCCTTTCTTAAAACTGAGAGTTAGATAAAATTGTGAACAGTTTGGTTCATCTTTAGTTATATGGTTCTATCTAGCATATTCTATCTTGATATGCTGTCTTATCTGGGTTAATTTTCATAAATATTAACAATGATTTAAGCAAGGAAAGGGCTACATGTCAACATACAACTCTTTATTTCTATTAATGTCTTACTTCATTCCTACCTGACTGACATGTCTAGGAATTATGAGAGATTGGCTCACTGTAGTGGTAAACGTTGCTACCAATCAAATTATGATATGTTAAAGTTAAAACAAAACAACTGTTTTACATTATATCTAATATATATTATGTAATTATCCTTATAATTACAAAATGTTTTATGTAGATTTGTTTTGTAATTTAAATCTGACATCACAAAGCGTATTTTGGAATTTGAATAATGTATTTTGTAACTGCAGTACACATAATACTAATTTTGAACAATTTGTCCAGGTCCCTTGCCACGGGACTCCTTCAGGACCATCACGTTCAGTTTCAGAGTCGGTGTGTCCACGGTGTGCCAGATCACCCCAGGTAGCGACGGCCATCTGGGACTGTCTAGTGGACGACTTCATGGCTGTGCCTTCACCTGGAGACTGGCGGTCCATCACAGAGGATTCCAGGGCGCTGGAACTTCCCTCTCTGCTGTGGAGCTCTGGATGGGAAGCTTGCGTCCAGACAAAGGCACCCCATATATCATATAGGAGACACACATTGATATACACTAAATATTTATTTCATTTCTTTTTTTGTGGTGCTCAAATTTATGCACCTGCTTGATTTTGTTTAAACAATTATTGCACTTTCTGTAAATCCAATAAACTTCTTTTCACTTCTCAAATATCACTGTGTGTCTCCTGTATGATATATTTAACTGACATTTTTTTTTATTGTAACAACCAACGATTGAGACAGGAAAATACTGGCTATTAACAAGGTTGCCCAAACTTTTGCATCCCACTGTATTAGTATATTTTGTCATTAGTATAATATGAAATAAATTCTACTTGTGTCAAGTCGTGTGCCAACATTTGTTGTGTAGTAGAACTGAGACATTAGTCATTATAAAAATTTATTTGAAATAATATTAAAATTCTCAAACAGAAAAACATTAAACATAAGTATATAAAATATAAGTATTTACAGAGAGACAGGAATAAAAAGGACCCAGCTGCTCTCCAGAGCAGGAACAAAACTGAGGAGAAATGCTCCATTGGAGACTGGCGTGGCCTCTTCAGGGACTCCAGGATGGCCAGCTCCACCGCCGATGGACCGTCCTGGGACCCGTCCCTCATCTGCCTCGGAGCTGTCCTCCTCTCTGGGCGTGTAAAACACAGCACAAAACACAAAGAAATGAGAAGGCTGATGCTAGATTTTAATTTCAACATTGAAAAAACAAAACACAGGATATAATCAGATTGGTTGTTGACATTTAGTAAAGTGATCACAAGGGAATCCCACGGTAAAAAGCTATCAATGCGTGCTGTACATCTGATGCTACAATTGCATACCTGTGGGTGCAGCAGCAGGAGCTCAGGGACTGGGGAGCAGGAGAAGCAACAGGGGATGCTCTGCTGCAGAATCAGCTGGTTCTATCAAGGCAATATTAAATGTTAACAGGTTTTAAACAATAATCATAGAGAACGTATATACAGTTGTCCCTCATTTATTGCAGCAGGGGTTGTCAGAATAACTAGCCCCTCCCACGCACTTTATACACTTTTTCCCCACACATGAACATTACTCACAGTTCTCACAAGTTGATTCTCAAAGTGCAAACCTTTGTAGATTGCAAAACGTAAAAGTATTATTATGTCGCGTTTTGTCTTCATCTGCCTGCCACTTTAGTGCGCCTTTTTCCTCTCATGGTGCAGGTGTGTATTTCTGAGCGAGGTCATAGTTATGAGTGTTTTGTGCTGTTTTTCTATTGGACGTGATGGTTATCAAAACCAAACTGATAAATTTGGCAAGTGCAGGAGACACAGCACGGAGAGATTTGTCAATCAGGCTGCAGAATGCAATGCTGTACTGTGCAATACAAAATCAGCGGCGAGGCAGTGACGGATGGCGGGACCACTGTGTGCTGTTTATTAATAAACTATATTCCTATATGACAACATGCATAAAAGCAGAGCGGTATTTGTACATCAGTGGGAAAATAGCGGGACAGTAGGTGGGCTTGCTAGCTTTTAGCGGCGGCTTTATCGGGTCAGTCTGAAAATTAAAGAAGAATGAATGAACTTACCAGGTTGCCCGATCTCCTCACTTCTGTGCCTGCAAGCTCGGTCCTTTTTATTCCTGTCTCGGTAGAAGTAGCAGCTGGCATCATACAGCTCTGGGTGATTAGCCACGGCAGTGATGAGTTTTCCTCCATACTGAATGAAGAATGAAGGGCTTTGGTTTGATCTGCCCCTGTGGCGTGGTTACAGCCACAGCACCGGCCTCCTGATTGGTTGTCGGGCGCGATTTGGCGCTTGAGTTCATATTTTCCAACTTTCGGCGGTTGGCGCGATGCGGGCGTGTGCACAAAATGCAACACACAATCTGACACGTGGTTTTCTTCGCGAGTCACCGCGCCCTTCGGTACACTGGCGTGCGTTTCACGGGTTTTGGCGTTTTCGCGGCGCCGTCTGCTTCCGCATTTTAGCGGATGCGCAATCGCGTGTCATCGTGCTCTTTCCATTGACTTTACATGTGAACCTGACGCTCTGGCCGCCTCTATCGCGTTCGGTGTGTGCGCACCGTTACTCTCATCCTCAATTTCGGACCCTTAACAGTGGCTCCCTTCACCTCTGGTGTCCACCATTTGGTTCGGGGATTACCACCACGGCAGGCACCAACCTCCTTGCGGCCGCAGCTCAATGCAGCAGCTTCGGCGATGGAGACGCTGAACATGGTCCATTTGGACTCAATGTCCCCAGTCTCCCTCGGAATGCTGTTGAAGCTCTGCTGGAGGTGTGCGTTGAAGATCTCGCGGACTGGGGCCTCTGCTAGGCGTTCCCAGCACACCCTCACTACGCATTTAGGTGTAGCGGGTCTGTCCAGCGTCCTCCCCGCCACCTGATCAACTCACCACCAGGTGGTGATCAGTTGACAGCTCAGCCCTTCTCTTTACCAGTGTCCAGAACATATGGTCGCGGGTCTGGTGATCACGATTACAAAATCGATCATCGACCTGCGGCCTAAACGTCCTGGTGCCACGTGCGCTTATGGACACTCTTGTGTTCGAACAAGGTGTTCGTTATGGCCAAACTGTGATTTGCACAGGGTCCAATAACAAAACACCGCTCGGTTCAGATCAGGAGGCCGTTCCTCCCAATCACGCCCCTCAGGTCTTGCTGTTGTTACCCGCGTGAGCATTGAAGTCTCCCAGCAGGACAACAGAGTCTCCAGGTGGGGCACCTTCCAGCACCCAGGGACTCTAAGAAGGCTGGGTACTCTGAACTGCCACTCGGCGCATAAGCGCAGATGACAGTCAGGACCCGTTCCCCGACCCTAAGGCGCGGGAACAAACCCTCTCATCCACGGGAAAAACCCCAAAGTACCGGCAGCAAGCCGGGGATATTCGAATACCCACCCCAGCCGCCGCCTCTCACCAGGGGCAACTCAGACTGAGAAAGAGTCCACCCCTCTCCAGGAGACTGGTTCCAGAGCCCAAGCCATGCGTGAGGTGAGCCCGACTATATCTAGCGGTGCCTCTCAACCTCACGCACTAACTCAGGCTCCTTCCCCACCAGAGGTGGCATTCCATGTCCCTATTGCCAGTCTTGGCAGCGGGGATCAGTCCGCCAGGGCCTCCGCTCCTGGCCGCCGCCCAGCACACAATGCACCCGACCCCTATGGTGCCTCCTGTGGGTGGTGGGCCTGCGGGAGATGGGCCCATGTCTCCTCTTCGGGCTGTGCCCGGCAGGGCCCCATGGACTAAGCCCGGCCACCAGGCCTTCTTCGCCCTCGGGCACCCTCCCGGGCCTGGCTCCAGGGCGGGGCCCCGGTAACCTATCCCGGGCAGGGTAAACTGTTCCCTCGATGTTTTTCTTCATAAGGGTCTTCTGAATCGCTCTTTTCTGGTCCCTCACCCAGGACCAATTTGCCATGGGAGACCCTACCAGGGGCAAAAGCCCCCAGACAACATAACCCCTGGGATCCCTGGGACACACAAACCCCTCCACCACGATAAGGTAGCGATTCACGGAGAGGGGAGGGGACTCGCCCGGTACTAACTACCTACTACTAACTACCTCATCCAGATGCCTTCTCTACTAACCCTGATAAGAAGTAACCGCAGTAGCCTCATAGGTCAAATCAGTTTCACCTGTTAAAGGTAGCTCCACTATTAATGGTGTCACTTGTTATTTCTGGGATGAGTTTAGTAGCCTGAACAGCTGCTCAAAGGAAAGTTATTTTTATTATTATTATTAGTTAATCATTAAGTCTGGGGTAACCTGCAAGAGCTGTTTGCACAAAGAATAATACTCAGACTTTTAGGTTTTATCATTTTACACAAGGTTTAAAAGTGAATGTCCACCCTTGAATTGCAGAAATTGTTATTGAGCTAATACTGATTTAAGTGTTATCTTTGGTGAGGAGAGGTTGGAGGAAGGATGAGCACGGTCAGGCCTAAAGATGCTCTTAATAATAATAATGGATTGCATTTATATAGCACTTTTCGAGACCCTCAAAGCGCTTTACAATTCCACTATTCATTCACTCTCACAGTCATACACTGGTGGAGGCAAGCTACAGTTGTAGCCACAGCTGCCCTGGGGCAGACTGACAGAAGCGAGGCTGCCATATCGCGCCATCGGCCCATCTGGCCATCACCAGTAGGCGGTAGGTGAAGTGTCTTGCCCAAGGACACAACGACTGAGACTGTCCAAGCCGGGGCCCGAACTGGCAGCCTTCTGATTACAAGACGAACTGCCAACTCTTGAGCCACGATCGCCTGATACAACCTCACCGCTGGCGCTGTTTCCCTCCTCTTAATTTTAAATACACGTATACATGTTCGTATCTGCGTGGGCCTGTATGTCTGTGTCTATATGTCAGGTCGGGTATTAGGCGCCACCTCTCTAGGAACATCTCAGGCTCTCCAGGTATGAGGCCTATCTCCCCCCACCACTCCCCTGCCGGTGGCTGATGCCCTCAGACATCGGCACATTGAAATCAGTTCTTGGTGACGAGGGATGGCGCTCAGGTACGCACTGGCTAATTCCTGATGGCTGCTTGTTGCGGCCTGGCGCCTGTGGCTCGCTCTGGCCCCTTCGGGAGGTGGGGTGCCCTCGGCCTATTGGCCTGGGGCTCGGTCCACTCTGGCAGAGCTGGCTGCCGCCGGAGGTCATGGGCACGTCACTGCAACCCCCTCTGGCTTGTGCTCTGTGGCTGCTGGGTGAACCCTCATCTGGGGCTCTCCTCAGCTCTTTCCAGGAGTGGCACGGTTGCCCCTCCGTTGGTCTACCTTGGACTCTTGCGCTCTGGGGGTCTCTGGATGACTAGAGCCTGGACCTCCTTCATACCTGCTTCATGCCCTGGGGGACGGTTATGGCTCCCCACCCTCTAACAAATCGTTACATGAAGGAACCTTTTGAATACAAGTACGCTCATGCTCACAGGTGTACACACGGGTGCTCACTCAAACTGCACCTTTTTTGGCTGCTACTTCAAAGCACACTGTGTGCTGTCGATGTTACAAGCTGCACAATAATATTCAATATTTAGTATTTAGTGTTATATGCACATAGACTATCACGATGATGTTGTTTATTATATTGCTCTCATTCTTTTGCTTGTTTTCTCTTTTTTCTTTGTCAACAGGTGATCCAGGGGATTGAAATTATATGTATATATATATATATATACATATATATATATACATATATATATATATACATATTTGCTTGTTTGTTGTTTTTATTTTGTTTTTTTTTGTACCTTTTATCTCCATTCCTCTTCCCCGCTGTTTTTCTCCTTTCTTTCTCCTTTTCCTTTTCCCCAGTCATGTCTGTATGTAACAACTGAAAATAAAATAGAATAAATAAACAATAACAACAAGGTCAATCAAATGGACCAATAAGGCAAGGCATTGATGGTCCCTTAGTAGCAATAAACCCATTGGGCATCTTTCTTAGCCTTTACACAATTATTCTGATGTCAAAACAACCAAAGCGGGACTGGCGGCAAAATAAATAAATACAGTAAATAAATGAATAAATAGTTACATAAAAGCGAAGAGTGCCCACTCTGACTGGTCTTAAAGAGTTAATGATTAGATTTGAAATTGTAAATGCACATTTTGACAAATCTTAGGTATGTTTCCTGAACAAATATAGAACCGTGTAAATGCCTGAGTAGATGATGCTAGATTCGTGTTTTACAAGATAAAATGGAGGCTGTGCTTTGAAATTTGCCCATTGGTAAATCCTGGTATCACATTTAAAATCCTTATCAATAGAAGATGCTGAATCCTGACCTCAGACTTTCCAGTTTACAATGTGGACTCTTCCATCCGGTAAACAGAATCTTTACTCCTGAATCATGCAGGTTGTTGTTACTCAAGTCCAGCTTTCTTAGAGTAGAGAATGGGGAGCTGAGAACTGAGGACAGAGCTTCACAACTTCTCTCTGAAAAGTGACAGAGACTCAGTCTGAAGAAAAAAGGACAAATGAATGAATACCCATTTAAATGGTAAATAGACATTTTTAAAAATTCAGTGATTTGTAAGTTATTTTATGAATCAAGACATCACAAGGAAAACAACTCAGTCCCACAAACACACACACTCATATATACAAATATACACATATATACATACATACACTACATAGATACCAGTAACACACACACACTTCAATTCAATTCAATTCAATTCAGTTTTATTTATATAGCGCCAAATCACAACAAAAGTCGCCTCAAGGCACTTTATATATTGTACAGTAGATCGCACAATAATAAATACAGAGAAAAACCCAACAATCATATGACCCCCTATGAGCAAGCACTTTGGCGACAGTGGGAAGGAAAAACTCCCTTTCAACAGGAAGAAACCTCCGGCAGAACCAGGCTAGGGAGGGGCGGCCATCTGCTGCGACCGGTTGGGGTGAAAGAAGGAAAACAGGATGAAAGACATGCTGTGGAAGAGAGACAGAGATTAATAACAGATATGATTCAACATTCCCGAGTTCCAACATTCCAGAGTTCCAAAATTCCCGAGTTCCAACATTCCCCAACATTCCGGAGTGCCAACATTCCCGAGTTCCATCATTCCCCAACATTCCAGAGTTCCAACATTCCCCAACATTGTGGAGTTCCAACATTCTGGAGTTCCAACATTCCCGAGTTCCAACATTCCCGAGTTCGAACATTCCCCAACATTCCGGGTTCAACATTCCGGGTTCAACAATCCCCAACATTCGGGTTCCAACATTCCCGATTTCCAACATTCCCCAACATTCTCGGTTCCAACATTCCCCAACATTCCAGGTTTCAACATTCCCGAGTTCCAACATTCCCCAAGATTCGGGTTCCAAAATTCCCCAATATTCGAGTTCCAACATTCCAGGTTCCAACATTCGGGTTCCAACACTCCCCAACATTCGGAGTTCAACATTCGGGTTCAACATTCCCCAACATTCGCAGGTCCAACATTCCCGATTTCCAACATTCCCCAACATTCTCGAGTTCCAACATTCCCCAACATTCCAGAGTTCCAACATTCCCGAGTTCCAACATTCCCCAACATTCCTGAGTTCCAACATTCCGGAGTTCCAACATTCCCCAACATTCCAAAGTTCCAACATTCCGCAACATTCCGGAGTTCCAACATTCCCGAGTTCAACAATCCCCAGCATTCCGGTTCCAACATTCCGGTTCCAACATTCCCAATTCCAACATTCCCCAACATTCCGGGTTCAACATTCCCCAACATTCCAGGTTCAACATTCCGGGTTCCAACATTCCCCAACATTCCCGGTTCCCATTTCCCCAACATTCCAGAGTTCCAACATTCGGTTCCAACATTCTGGGTTCAACATTTTCCCACATTCGGTTCTAACATTCCCAAACATTCCAGAGATCCAACATTCCGGTTCCAACATTCCCCAACATTCCATGGTTCAACATTCCCCAACATTCCGGGTTCCAACATTCCCGTTCCAACATTCCCCAACATTCCAGAGTTCCACCATTCGGTTCAACATTCCCCAACATTCCATGGTTCCAACATTCCCCAACATTCCACAGTTCCAACATTCCCGGTTCCAACATTCCCCAACATTCCGCAGTTCAACATTCCCCAGCATTCGGGTTCCAACATTCCCGAACATTCCAGGTTCCAACATTCGGAGTTCCAACATTCGGGTTCCAACATTCCCCAACATTCGGAGTTCCATCATTCCCAAGTTCCAACATTCCCCAACATTCGAGTTCCAACATTCCCCAACATTCCATGCCCCAACATTCGTTCCAACATTACCGAGTTCAACATTCCCCAACATTCCGCGGTTCCAACATTCCGGGTTCCAACATTCCCCAACATTCGGGTTCAACATTCCCCAACATTCGGGTTCCAACATTCCCCAGAACATTCAGGTTCCAACATTCCGGTTCCAACATTCCCGGTTCCAACATTCCCCAACATTCCTCAGTTCCAAAATTCCCGAGTTCCAAAATTCCACACATTCCAGGTTCCAACATTCCGGTTCCAACATTAAGGGTTCCAACATTCCAGAGTTCAACATTCCCCAACATTCAGGGTTCAACATTCCCCAACATCCGGGTTCCAACATTCCGGAGATCCAACATACCGGAGTTCCAACATTCCCGGTTCCAACATTCCAATTCAACATTCCCCAACATTCGGTTCCAACATTCCGGTTCAACATTCCCCAACATTCCGCGGTTCAACATTCCCCAACATTCGGAGTTCCACCATTCCCCAACATTCCGGGTTCCAACATTCCCCAACATTCCAGAGTTCCGACATTCGGTTCCAACATTCCCCAACATTCCGGTTCAACATTCCCCAACATTCCGCGGTTCCAACATTCCCGAATATTCAGAGGTCCAACATTCCGGTTCCAACATTCCCGAGTTCAACATTCCCCAACATTCCTGAGTTCCAAAATTCCCGGTTCCAACATTCCCCAACATTCCGTTCAACATTCCCCAACATTCGGTTTCAACATTCCGTGTTCCAACATTCCCCAACATTCGGGTTCCAACACTCCCGGTTCCAACATTCCCCAACATTCCGGTTCCAACATTCCGGTTCAACATTCCCCAACATTCCACAGTTCCAACAGTCGGTTCCAACATTCCAACATTCGGGTTCCAACATTCCGGGTTCCAACATTCCTAACATTCCACAGTTCCAACATTCCCGGTTCCAACATTCCACATTCCGGTCCAACATTCGGGGTTCCAACATTCGGTTCAACATTCACCAACATTCGGGTTCCAACATTCCGGTTCAACATTCCCCAACATTCGGGTCCAACATTCCCGGTTCCAACATTCTCCAACATTCCAGAATTCCAACATTCGGTTCCAACATTCCCCAACATTCGGTTCAACATTCCCCACATTCCGGTTCCAACATTCCCGAGTTCAACATTCCCTAACATTCGAGTTCCACCATTCCCGGTTCAACATTCCCCAACATTCCATGGTTCCAACATTCCCCAACATTCGGGTTCAACATTCCACATTCGGTTCCAACATTCAGAGTTCAACATTCCCCAACATGCGGTTCCAATATTCCCCAGCATTCCAGGTTCCAACATTTCGAGTTCAAACATTCCCGAGTTCAAACATTCCCCAACATTCCGGTTCCAACATTCCTGAGTTTCAACATTCCCCAACATTCCTGAGTTCAACATTCCCCAACATTCGGGTTCAACATTCCGGTTCAACATTCCCCAACATTCGGGTTCCAACATTCCGGCATTCCAACATTCCCCAACATTTGGAGTTCCAACATTCCGGTTCCAACATTCCCAAATTCCATCATTCCCCAACATTCCCGAGTTCCAACATTCCAGTTTGCAACATTCCGAGTTCAAACATTCCCCAACATTCCCGAGTTCAAACATTCGGGTTCCAACATTCCCCACATTCCGGGTCCAACATTCCCGAGTTCAACATTCCCTAACATTCCAGGTTCCACCATTCCGAGTTCAAACATTCCCCAACATTCCGCGGTTCCAACATTCCCCAACATTCCGGTTCCAACATTCCACATTCCGAGTTCAAACATTCTCGAGTTCAAACATTCCCCAACATTCCCGGTTCCAACATTCCTGAGTTTCAACATTCCTGGTTTCAACATTCCCCAACATTCGGAGTCCAACATTCCCCAACATTCCGAGATCCAACATTCGGAGTTCCAACATTCCCGGTTCCAACATTCCCGATTTCCAACATTCCCCAACATTCCAGGTTCCAACATTCCGGTTCCAACATTCCCTAACATTCGGTTCCAACATTCCGGTTTCAACATTCCCCAACATTCCGCGGTTCCAACATTCCCCAACATTCGGGTTCCAACATTCCACATTCGGGTTTCCAACATTCGGTTCAACATTCCCCAACATTCGGTTCCAACACTCCCGGTTCCAACATTCCCCAACATTCGGGTTCCAACATTCCGGGTTCCAACATTCCCCAACATTCCACAGTTCCAACAGTCCGGTTCCAACATTCCAACATTCCGGTTCCAACATTCCGGGTTCCAACATTCCCCAACATTCCACAGTTCCAACATTCCCGGTTCCAACATTCCACATTCCGGTTCCAACATTCCCCAACATTCCGCGGTTCAACATTCCCCAACATTCCGGTTCCAACATTCCCGAGTTCTAACATTCCCCAACATTCCGCGGTTCCAACATTACCGAGTTCAACATTCCCCAACATTCCGCGGTTCCAACATTCCGGTTTCCAACATTCCCCAACATTCCGCGGTTCCAACATTACCGAGTTCTAACATTCCCCAACATTCCGCAGTTCCAACATTCCCGAGTTCCAACATTCCCCAACATTCCGCGGTTCAACATTCCCCAGCATTCAGGGTTCCAACATTTCCCAACATTCCGGTTCCAACATTCCACATTCGGGTTCCAACATTCCGAGTTCAAACATTCACCAACATTCCGGTTCCAACATTCCCGACATTCCAGGTTCCAACATTCCGGTTCAACATTCCGGTTCAACATTCCCCAACATTCCTCAGTTCCAAATTCCCGTTCCAAAATTCCACAACATTCCAGGTTCCAACATTCCGGTTCCAACATTCCGGTTCCAACATTCCCCAACATTCAGGAGTTCCAACATTTCCCAACATTCGGTTCCAACATTCCACATTCCGGTTCCAACATTCCAGTTCAAACATTCACCAACATTCCGGTTCCAACATTCGGTTCAGTTCCAACATTCGAGTTCCAACATTCCGGTTCAACATTCCCCAACATTCCAGGTTCCAACATTCCCGGTTCCAACATTCTCAACATTCCAGAATTCCAACATTCCCCAACATTCGGGTTCCAACATTCCCCACATTCCGAGTTCCAACATACCCGAGTTCAACATTCCATAACATTCCGGTTCCACCATTCCTGAGTTCCAACATTCCCCAACATTCCACAGTTCCAACATTCCCGGTTCCAACATTCCACATTCCCAAGGTCCAACATTCCCGAGTTCCAACATTCGAGTTCAACATTCACCAACATTCAGGTTTCCAACATTCCGAGTTCCAACATTCCCGAGTTCCAACATTCCCGGTTCAACATTCCCCAACATTCCAGGTTCCAACATTCCCCAACATTCCAGGTTCCAACATTCGGGTTCCAACATTCGAGTTCCAACATTCGGTTCCAACATTCCCCAACATTCCGGTTCCAACATTCCCGAACATTCCAGGTTCCAACATTCCGGAGTTCCAACATTCGGTTCAACATTCCCCAACATTCCTCAGTTCCAAAATTCCGGTTCAAAAATTCCACAACATTCCAGGTTCCAACATTCGGTTCCAACATTCCGGTTCCAACATTCCCCAACATTCAGGGTTCCAACATTTCCCAACATTCCGGTTCCAACATTCCACATTCGGGTTCCAACATTCCGGTTCAAACATTCCCCAACATTCCCGAGTTCCAACATTCCCGGTTCCAACATTCCCCAACATTCGGTTTCAACATTCGAGTTCAACATTCTCCAACATTCCAGAATTCCAACATTCCCCAACATTCCGGTTCCAACATTCCCCCACATTCGGGTTCCAACATACCGAGTTCAACATTCCATAACATTCGGGTTCCACCATTCCCGAGTTCCAACATTCCCCAACATTCCACAGTTCCAACATTCCCGAGTTCCAACATTCCACATTCCCAAGGTCCAACATTCCCGGTTCCAACATTCCCGTTCCAACATTCACCAACATTCCGGTTCCAACATTCCAGTTCCAACATTCCCGGTTCCAACATTCCGGTTCAACATTCCCCAACATTCCAGGTTCCAACATTCCCCAACATTCGGTTCCAACATTCCGGTTCCAACATTCGGTTCAACATTCCCCAACATTCCAGGTTCCAACATTCCCCAACATTCGGGTTCCAACATTCCCCAACATTCCCCCCAACATTCCCAGTTCAACATTCCGTAACATTCGGTTCCACCATTCGAGTTCAACATTCCCCAACATTCCGCCGTTCAACATTCCCCAACATTCGGGTTCAAACATTCCACATTCGGGTTCCAACATTCCCGGTTCAACATTCCCCAACATTCCGGTTCCAATATTCCCCAACATTCCAGAGTTCCAACATTCCAGGTTCAAACATTCCCGGTTCAAACATTCCCCAACATTCCGGTTCCAACATTCCTGAGTTTCAACATTCCCCAACATTCCGGTTCCAACATTCCCCAACCTTCGGGTTCCAACATTCGAGTTCAACATTCCCCAACATTCGGTTCCAACATTCCAGTTTCAACATTACCGAGTTCAAACATTCCCCATCATTCCCGTGTTCCAACATTCCTGAGTTCAACATTCCCCAACATTCGGTTCCAACATTCCGGTTCCAACATTCCCCAACATTTGGGGTTTCAACATTCGGGTTCAACATTCCCAAATTCCATCATTCCCCAACATTCGAGTTCCAACATTCGGTTTGCAACATTCCCGGTTCAAACATTCCCCAACATTCGGTTCAAACATTCCGGTTCCAACATTCCCCAACATTCCTGGTTCCAAATTCCCGGTTCCAACATTCCACAACATTCCAGGTTCCAACATTCGGAGATCCAACATTCGGTTCCAACATTCAGTTCAACATTCCATTCCCGGTTCCAAAATTCCCCAACATTCGGTTTCAACATTCCCCAACATTCCAGAGTTCCAACATTCCGGTTCCACATTCCCTAACATTCGGGTTCCACCATTCGAGGTTCAACATTCCCCAACATTCCGCCAGCTCAACATTCCCCAACATTCCGGTTCCAACATTCCACATTCCGGTTCCAACATTCGGTTCCAACATTCCCCAACATTCGGTCCAACATTCCCAGTTCCAACATTCTCCAACATTCCAAATTCCAACATTCCAGGTTCCAACATTCCCCAACATTCGGGTTCAACATTCCCCATTCGGTTCCAACATTCCGGTTCAACATTCCCTAACATTCCGGTTCCACCATTCCGGGTTCAACATTCCCCAACATTCCATGGTTCAACATTCCCCAACATTCCGGTTCCAACATTCCACATTCGGGTTCCAACATTCAGGTTCAACATTCCCCAACATTCGGTTCCAATATTCCCCAACATTCCAGGTTCCAAAATTTCCGGTTCAAACATTCCCGGTTCAAACATTCCCCAACATTCCCGAGTTCCAACATTCCTGGTTTCAACATTCCCCAACATTCCGGTTCCAACATTCCCCAACATTCGGTTCCAACATTCGGTTCAACATTCCCCAACATTCCGGTTCCAACATTCCGGCATTCAACATTCCCCAACATTTGGTTCCAACATTCCCCAACATTCCAACATTCCCAAATTCCATCATTCCCCAACATTCCCGAGTTCCAACATTCGGTTGCAACATTCGAGTTCAAACATTCCCCAACATTCCCGAGTTCAAACATTCCTGAGTTCCAACATTCCCCACATTCGGTTCCAACATTCCCGTTCAACATTCCTAACATTCCAGAGTTCCACCATTCGAGTTCAAACATTCCCCAACATTCCATGGTTCAACATTCCCCAACATTCGGTTCCAACATTCCACATTCGAGTTCAAACATTCTCGAGTTCAAACATTCCCCAACATTCCGGTTCCAACATTCCTGAGTTTCAACATTCCTGAGTTTCAACATTCCCCAACATTCGGTTCAACATTCCCCAACATTCCGGAGATCCAACATTCAGTTCCAACATTCCCGAGTTCAACATTCCCGAATTCAACATTCCCCAACATTCCAGGTTCCAACATTCCGGTTCCAACATTCCCTAACATTCGGGTTCCAACATTCGGGTTCCAACATTCCCCAACATTCCGCGGTTCCAACATTCCCCAACATTCCGGGTTCCAACATTCCACATTCGGTTCCAACATTCCCGAGTTCAACATTCCCCAACATTCGGGTTCCAACACTCCCGGTTCAACATTCCCCAACATTCGGTTCCAACATTCGGGTTCCAACATTCCCCAACATTCCACAGTTCCAACAGTCCGGTTCCAACATTCCAACATTCGGTTCCAACATTCGGTTCAACATTCCCCAACATTCCACAGTTCCAACATTCCGGTTCCAACATTCCACATTCCCGTTCCAACATTCCCCAACATTCCGCGGTTCAACATTCCCCAACATTCCGGTTCCAACATTCCCGGTTCTAACATTCCCCAACATTCCGCGGTTCCAACATTACCGAGTTCCAACATTCCCCAACATTCCGCGGTTCCAACATTCCGGGTTCAACATTCCCCAACATTCCGCGGTTCCAACATTACCGGTTCTAACATTCCCCAACATTCCGCGGTTCCAACATTCCCGGTTCCAACATTCCCCAACATTCCGCGGTTCCAACATTCCCCAGCATTCGGGTTCCAACATTCCCGAACATTCCAGAGTTCCAACATTCCGGTTCCAACATTCCAGTTCAACATTCCCCAACATTCCTCAGTTCCAAAATTCCCGAGTTCCAAAATTCCACAACATTCAGAGTTCCAACATTCGGTTCCAACATTCCGGTTCAACATTCCCCAACATTCAGGGTTCAACATTTCCCAACATTCGGTTCCAACATTCCACATTCGGTTCCAACATTCCAGTTCAAACATTCCCCAACATTCCGAGTTCCAACATTCCGAGTTCCAACATTCCCCAACATTCGGTTTCCAACATTCCGGTTCAACATTCTCAACATTCCAGAATTCCAACATTCCCCAACATTCGGTTCCAACATTCCCCACATTCGGTTCCAACATACCAGTTCCAACATTCCATAACATTCGGTTCCACCATTCCCGGTTCAACATTCCCCAACATTCCACAGTTCCAACATTCCCGGTTCCAACATTCCACATTCCCAGGTCCAACATTCGAGTTCCAACATTCCCGTTCAACATTCACCAACATTCGGTTCCAACATTCCGGTTCCAACATTCCAGGTTCCAACATTCCCGAGTTCAACATTCCCCAACATTCCAGGTTCAACATTCCCCAACATTCCGGTTCCAACATTCCCCAACATTCGGTTCCAACATTCGGTTCCAACATTCCGTAACATTCGGAGTTCCACCATTCCCCAACATTCAACATTCCCCAACATTCCGCGGTTCAACATTCCCCAACATTCCGGTTCAAACATTCCACATTCGGGTTCCAACATTCGGTTCCAACATTCCCCAACATTCGGTTCCAATATTCCCCAACATTCCAGATTTCCAACATTCGGAGTTCAAACATTCCAGTTCAAACATTCCCCAACATTCCTGAGTTCCAACATTCCTGGTTTCAACATTCCCCAACATTCCAGTTCCAACATTCCCCAACATTCCGGTTCCAACATTCGGAGTTCAACATTCCCCAACATTCCGGTTCCAACATTCCCGGTTTCAACATTACCGAGTTCAAACATTCCCCATCATTCCGTGTTCCAACATTCCTGAGTTCCAACATTCCCCAACATTCGGTTCCAACATTCCGGCGTTCCAACATTCCCCAACATTTGTTCCAACATTCCGGTTCAACATTCCCCAACATTCGGTTCCAACATTCCCCAACATTCCGGTTCAAACATTCCCCAACATTCCAGTTCAAACATTCCTGAGTTCCAACATTCCCCAACATTCCTGAGTTCCAAAATTCCCGGTTCCAACATTCCACAACATTCCAGGTTCCAACATTCCGGAGATCCAACATTCCGGGTTCCAACATTCAGTTCCAACATTCCCGATTCAACATTCCCCAACATTCGGTTCCAACATTCCCCAACATTCCAGGTTCCAACATTCCGAGTTCCAACATTCCCTAACATTCCGGTTCCACCATTCCGAGTTCAACATTCCCCAACATTCCGCGGTTCAACATTCCCCAACATTCCGGTTCCAACATTCCACATTCGGTTCCAACATTCGGTTCAACATTCCCCAACATTCGGTTCCAATATTCCCCAACATTCCAGTTCCAACTTTCCGGTTCCAACATTCCCGGTTCAAACATTCCCCAACATTCCGAGTTCCAACATTCCTGGTTTCAACATTCCCCAACATTCCGGTTCCAACATTCGGTTCCAACATTCCCCAACATTCCGGGTTCCAACATTCCCCAACATTCGGGTTCCAACATTCCATGGTTCAACATTCCCCAACATTCCGGTTCCAACATTCCCCAACATTCCGAGTTCAACATTCCCCATCATTCCGTGTTCCAACATTCCTGAGTTCCAACATTCCCCAACATTCGGGTTCCAACATACCGGTTCCAACATTCCCCAACATTTCGGTTCCAACATTCCGTTTCAACATTCCCAAACATTCCCCATCATTCCCGTGTTCCAACATTCCTGAGTTCCAACATTCCCCAACATTCGGGTTCCAACATTCCGGTTCCAACATTCCCCAACATTTCGGAGTTCCAACATTCGGGTTCCAACATTCCCAAATTCCATCATTCCCCAACATTCCCGGTTCCAACATTCCCCAACATTCCAGTTCAAACATTCCCCAACATTCCAGGTTCAACATTCCCCAACATTCCGGGTTCCAACATTCCCCAACATTCGGTTCCAACATTCCCCAACATTCAGTTCCAACATTCCAGTTTCAACATTCCCGGTTCAAACATTCCCCATCATTCCGTGTTCCAACATTCCTGAGTTCAACATTCCCCAACATTCCGGTTCCAACATTCCGGTTCCAACATTCCCCAACATTTGCGGTTCAACATTCCCCAACATTCCCAAATTCCATCATTCCCCAACATTCCCGGTTCCAACATTCCCCAACATTCCAGTTCAAACATTCCCCAACATTCCTCAGTTCAAACATTCGGTTCAAACATTCCCCAACATTCCTGAGTTCCAAAATTCCAGGTTCCAACATTCCGAGTCCAACATTCGGTTCCAACATTCGGTTCCAACATTCCCCAATTCCAACATTCCCCAACATTCCGGGTTCCAACATTCCGGTTCCAACATTCCCCAACATTCCAGAGTTCCAACATTCCCGGTTCCAACATTCCCTAACATTCGGGTTCCACCATTCCCGAGTTCCAACATTCCCCAACATTCCGCAGTTCAACATTCCCCAACATTCGGTTCCAACATTCCACATTCGGTTCCAACATTCCAGTTCAACATTCCCCAACATTCGGGTTCCAACATTCCCCAACATTCGGTTCCAACATTCCCCAACATTCCGGTTCCAACATTCCGGGTTTCAACATTCCCCAACATTCGAGTTCCAACATTCCCGGTTTCAACATTCCGAGTTCAAACATTCCCCATCCTTCCGTGTTCCAACATTCCTGAGTTCCAACATTCCCCAACATTCCGGTTCCCAACATTCCAGTTTCAACATTCCCCAACATTCGGGTTCCAACATTCCAACATTCCGGTTCCAACATTCCCAATTCCATCATTCCCCAACATTCCGGTTCAACATTCCAACATTCCGGTTCCAACATTCCCCAACATTCCAGGTTCCAACATTCCCCAACATTCCGTTTCCAACATTCCCCAACATTCGGTTCCAACATTCCCCAACATTCCGGTTTCAACATTCCCGAACATTCAGAGGTCCAACATTCGGGTTCCAACATTCCCGAGTTCCAACATTCCCCAACATTCCTGAGTTCCAAAATTCCCGGTTCAACATTCCACAACATTCCAGGTTCCAACATTCCGAGATCCAACATTCCGGTTCCAACATTCCCCAACATTCCGGTTCCAACACTCCCGCGTTCCAACATTCCCCAACATTCCGGTTCCAACATTCCCCAACATTCGGTTTCAACATTCCCCAACATTCCAGGTTCAACATTCCCCAACATTCCGGTTCCAACATTCTGGGTTCCAACATTCCAGTTCCAACATTCCGGTTCCAACATTCCCCAACATTCCAGGTTCCAACATTCCCCAACATTCCAGAGTTCAACATTCCCCAACATTCCGGTTCAACATTCCGTTCAACATTCCGTAACATTCGTTCCACCATTCCGGTTCAACATTCCCCAACATTCCGCGTTCTAACATTCCCCAACATTCCGGTTCAAACATTCCACATTCGGGTTCCAACATTCGAGTTCAACATTCCCCAACATTCCGGTTCCAATATTCCCCAGCATTCCAGGTTCCAACATTCCCGATTTCAAACATTCCCCAACATTCCGAGTTCCAACATTCCTGAGTTTCAACATTCCCCAACATTCGGGTTCCAACATTCCCCAACATTCCCCAACATTCGAGTTCCAACATTCGGTTCCAACATTCCCCAACATTCGGTTCCAACATTCCGGTTTCAACATTCCAGTTCAAACATTCCCCATCATTCCGTGTTCCAACATTCCTGAGTTCCAACATTCCCCAACATTCCGGTTCCAACATTCCGGCGTTCAACATTCCCCAACATTTGGTTCCAACATTCCGGTTCCAACATTCCCAAATTCCATCATTCCCCAACATTCCCGAGTTCCAACATTCGGTTGCAACATTCGAGTTCAAACATTCCCCAACATTCCCGGTTCAAACATTCGGGTTCAACATTCCCCACATTCCGGTTCCAACATTCCCGGTTCAACATTCCTAACATTCGGGTTCCACCATTCCGAGTTCAACATTCCCCAACATTCCGCGGTTCAACATTCCCCAACATTCCGGGTTCCAACATTCCACATTCCGAGTTCAAACATTCTCGAGTTCAAACATTCCCCAACATTCCGGTTCCAACATTCCTGAGTTTCAACATTCCTGAGTTTCAACATTCCCCAACATTCCGGTTTCCAACATTCCCCAACATTCCGAGATCAACATTCGGTTCCAACATTCCAGTTCCAACATTCCCGAATTCAACATTCCCCAACATTCCAGGTTCCAACATTCCGGTTCCAACATTCCCTAACATTCCGGTTCCAACATTCCGGTTCAACATTCCCCAACATTCCGCGGTTCAACATTCCCCAACATTCCGGTTCAACATTCCACATTCGGTTCCAACATTCGAGTTCAACATTCCCCAACATTCCGGTTCCAACACTCCCGGTTCCAACATTCCCCAACATTCGGTTCCAACATTCCGGTTCCAACATTCCCAACATTCCACAGTTCCAACAGTCCGGTTCCAACATTCCAACATTCGGGTTCCAACATTCGGGTTCCAACATTCCCCAACATTCCACAGTTCCAACATTCCCGGTTCCAACATTCCACATTCCAGTTCCAACATTCCCCAACATTCCGCGGTTCCAACATTCCCCAACATTCCCCAACATTCCAACATTCCGGTTCTAACATTCCCCAACATTCCATGGTTCCAACATTACCGGTTCAACATTCCCCAACATTCCGCGGTTCAACATTCCCCAGTTCAACATTCCCCAACATTCCATGCGGTTCAACATTACCGAGTTCTAACATTCCCCAACATTCCGCGGTTCCAACATTCCAGGTTCAACATTCCCCAACATTCCAACATTCAACATTCCCCAACATTCCGGTTTCAACATTCCCGAACATTCCAGGTTTCCAACATTCCGGGTTCCAACATTCCCGTTCAACATTCCCCAACATTCCTCAGTTCCAAAATTCCCAAGTTCCAAACATTCCAACATTCAGTTCCAATTCCACAACATTCAGGTTCCAACATTCCGGGTTCCAACATTCGGGTTCAACATTCCCCAACATTCAGGGTTCAACATTTCCCAACATTCCGGGTCCAACATTCCACATTCAACATTCCAACATTCCAGTTCAAACATTCCCCAACATTCCGAGTTCCAACATTCCCGAGTTCAACATTCCCCAACATTCCGGTTCCAACATTCCCGAGTTCAACATTCCCCAGCGTTCACAGTTCCAACATTCCAGTTCCAACATTCCACATTCGGGTTCCAACATTCCGGTTCCAACATTCCGGGTTCCAACATTCCAGGTTCAACATTCCCCAACATTCCAGGTTCCAACATTCCCCAACATTCGGTTCCAACATTCCGGTTCCAACATTCGGTTCCAACATTCGGTTCAACATTCCCCAACATTCCAGGTTCCAACATTCCCCAACATTCGGTTCCAACATTCCCCAACATTCGGTTCCAACATTCGGTTCCAACATTCCGTAACATTCGGGTTCCACCATTCCCGGTTCCAACATTCCCCAACATTCCGCGGTTCCAACATTCCCCAACATTCGGTTCAAACATTCCACATTCCGGTTCCAACATTCGAGTTCAACATTCCCCAACATTCCGTTTCCAATATTCCCCAACATTCCAGAGTTCTAACATTCCGGTTCAAACATTCCCGAGTTCAAACATTCCCCAACATTCCCAGTTCCAACATTCCTGAGTTTCAACATTCCCCAACATTCGGTTCCAACATTCCCCAACATTCGGGTTCCAACATTCGGTTCAACATTCCCCAACATTCCGGTTCCAACATTCCCGAGTTTCAACATTCGGTTCAAACATTCCCCATCATTCCGTGTTCCAACATTCCTGAGTTCAACATTTCCCCAACATTCGGTTTCCAACATTCCGGTTCGTTCCAACATTCCCCAACATTCCGGTTCCAACATTCCGGGTTCCAACATTCCCAAATTCCATCATTCCCCAACATTCCCGAGTTCCAACATTCCGGTTGCAACATTCCCGAGTTCAAACATTCCCCAACATTCGGTTCAAACATTCCGGTTTCAACATTCCCCAACATTCCTGAGTTCCAAAATTCCCGGTTCAACATTCCACAACATTCCAGGTTTCCAACATTCCGAGATCCAACATTCCGGGTTCCAACATTCAGTTCCAACATTCCCGATTCCAACATTCCCCAACATTCGGGTTCAACATTCCCCAACATTCCAGAGTTCCAACATTCCGAGTTCCAACATTCCCTAACATTCGGGTTCCACCATTCCCGGTTCCAACATTCCCCAACATTCCATGGTTCAACATTCCCCAACATTCCGGTTCCAACATTCCACATTCCGTTCCAACATTCCAGTTTCAACATTCCCCAACATTCCGGTTCCAATATTCCCCAGCATTCAGGTTCCAACATTCCCGAGTTCCAACATTCGAGGTTCAAACATTCCCCAACATTCGGTTCCAACATTCCTGAGTTTCAACATTCCCCAACATTCGGGTTCCAACATTCGGGTTCCAACATTCCCCAACATTCGGTTTCAACATTCCCCAACATTCCGGGTTCCAACATTCCCCAACATTCCAACATTCCCCAACATTCGGTTCCAACATTCCGGTTTCAACATTCCAGTTCAAACATTCCCCATCATTCCGTGTTCCAACATTCCTGAGTTCAACATTCCCCAACATTCCGGTTCCAACATTCCGGTTCCAACATTCCCAACATTCCCCAACATTCCAGGTTCCACCATTCCGGTTCCAACATTCCCCAACATTCCGCCAACATTCCGGTTCAACATTCCCCAACATTCCGGTTTCAACATTCCACATTCCAACATTCGGGTTCCAACATTCCCATTCCCCAACATTCCGTTCCACCATTCCAATATTCCCCAACATTCCAGAGTTCCAACATTCCTGAGTTTCAACATTCCCCAACATTCGGTTCCAACATTCCGGTTTCAACATTCCCCAACATTCGGGTTCAACATTCCCCAACATTCGGTTCCAACATTCGGTTCAACATTCCCCAACATTCGGGTTCCAACATTCCCCAACATTCGGGTTCCAACATTCGGGGTTCCAACATTCCCCAACATTCGGGTTCCAACATTCCCGAGTTTCAACATTCCCGAGTTCAAACATTCCCCATCATTCCGTGTTCCAACATTCCTGAGTTCCAACATTCCCCAACATTCGGTTCCAACATTCCGGCGTTCCAACATTCCCCAACATTTGAGTTCCAACATTCCGGTTCAACATTCCCAAATTCCATCATTCCCCAACATTCCCGGTTCCAACATTCGGTTTGCAACATTCCCGGTTCAAACATTCCCCAACATTCCGAGTTCAAACATTCCGGGTTCCAACATTCCCCACATTCCGGAGTTCCAACATTCCGAGTTCCAACATTCCCTAACATTCGGTTCCACCATTCCGAGTTCCAACATTCCCCAACATTCCGCGGTTCAACATTCCCCAACATTCGGTTCCAACATTCCACATTCCGAGTTCAAACATTCTCGAGTTCAAACATTCCCCAACATTCCCGGTTCCAACATTCCTGAGTTTCAACATTCCTGAGTTTCAACATTCCCCAACATTCGGGTTCCAACATTCCCCAACATTCGGAGATCCAACATTCGGTTCCAACATTCCCGGTTCCAACATTCCCGATTCAACATTCCCCAACATTCCAGGTTCCAACATTCCAGTGTCAGGAATAGAAATATTGTCCTGCTATTAGTTGCTGCTATTTTTATAATCATCATTAACATTTCAGTATTAATAGTGAGGTTGCATTTAGATGCATTCAGATGTTCAAATATATGGTTATAGCCTTTATTACAGGTCCAAGAAGAACCATTTTAAATGGTTCTGTTGAATCTATAATTTAAATGTTATTAATGCTTTTATGATCTCTGTGTGAGGGGGCAGAGACAGGAAAATACTCTCTGTGCTAAAATGAGACAGGAAAGCGAGCGCGCGTCTGCAGAGCATGTTTTCAGAGTGAAACGAAAGCAGAGTGACTGCAAGCCAAAAGCAGGGTGTTATGCATGTATCGTTGATTAACACACACTTAGTTAGAGGAATCACTGATAGGGGAAAGTTCAGTTTAAGGTCAACTAAGGATCAGAAAAGCAGATGCAAATTCTGCGCGCACAGACAGACAAATAGTGAGAGGTCATGACACGTCGCGGTACACAGCATGCCGCGCCCCTTGCGCGTGTCGCGCTCACACACACCATAACAGATCTATTTTGGTGGGGCAGAAATGCAGAAGTGTGCGAAGTACTTAGAGGAAGTGCACCCGACAAGCGACAGCGAAGAGGGAAGCTTACCGACCGAAGACAATGTTTTTAGAGCAATGTTAAGGTCATGGAACATTTTGTGGTTTGGATTGACGTAAGCTGTACTATTGTCTATTTTTGTAAAGAGGGGCTTTGTTGTGTACCCATATAAAACCTTGTCTCATGATTGTAAGTTCAGTTCAACACTGATTGGGTTGTTGAACTCACACATGTGTTCATTAAAATGCCGTCTAAATTGCACGCCTGGATCTGTGGTTTTATGGTTCTTCTCTCAACAATTGAACCCTAACATTTGGGGGCTCGTTCCGGTGAAGAGAGGTAATTAATTTTGGTGTAGATGGAGATCCAGGGTCCGTGGTAATTGGGCGGGCAGGCGGTAATCAGTGGTGAAAGTGGTAGGCATTCCCGGGGCATTTAAAGGTAAGACACTGCCTGTTGAAATATATTTCCAAAGGTGTCACATTGGGCATGTCAAATTAAAGTCTACTCACTGAAAATTACTGGTGAATGTCTGTTTTTAATTTTAGGTGAAGTTTTCATGAAGTTTACCGGTTGAAGTAATGATAATGAAATGGAAGTTTATAAGTGACAGTACTGAGTAATGAGAATAAAGGAATGAAAAGAAATTAAAGCAGTTGGACTGCAGTGAACTTTAGAAGGATAGAAATTTGGTCATTTTAATGGGTTCAAGTCCCATTGGTTATGCAACCCTTAAGAACTTTCTCGGAGGTGGCGCTCCCTGCTGGATGAAAATCTATCCTTCACCTAGCGATGACTAGGGATAGTTTGGGCAACATCCGAAGAGGACTGGGGAATCTCTAAAACTGTTGAGGTTGTCCTCAATCTTAATCCTGTGTTGGGTGTAGATTGTTGTTTCAAATTATTCTAAATTTGTCTGGGGCGACAGCGGCGTCTGTTAAGCGCGCATAGCCGGACGTTGCGATCCCTCCTCGTGCGGACGCGCATTGTTGACCTATCGGCGGTAGTAGGGTTAGCTTCGGTTTGGCTTGACCGTGGGGTACAGGGCATCCTGAGATAAGCCAGTGGTTGGACCACTTTACCGTTTGGAGCAGTATCTGCGCTTTTTGGCTACGATAAATTTGGTTGGGGCATTAGCAATCGGGCCACCGTCAGGGGCGGAATACTGGCTAAAATTGGTGCAAAAAAAGTCAGGGACTTTTATCGGTTGAACCGTTATGGATAAATTTGTCGAAATTTATAGGATTTAAAAACCTAAAAATCTGTGCAGTTGTAATTAAAGGCGTCTGTAATATAAAATATGAGATCTATGAGTAGGATCAGTCTCTGTGTCAGTAATGCACAGCGGATGTGCATGGATGGTGTGTGTAAATGCAAATGAGCAGCAGTGGCGCAGAGAGGTGGTTTCAGTTTCGAGAGGACTGAGAGCTTTTGCTAAATGCCTGTATATGAGAGGTTGGTTTTGCTTATTATGAGTGTAAATACAGTGTGAATATATTAGTGTGGAGGTATAGTAAATGACTGAATTTTGATAGATGTATAGTTAAGTGAGCCATAAATGTTGGTGTGTTCATTTTCAGTTATGTGTGTGTGGGGGAGAAGCTGTGAGGCGATGAGAGGTTTCAGTTTTCTTTTCTTTTTCTTTTGACTTGCTCTTTCTGATCATGGAAGGCATGTCCAAAATACTCGTATAAGCGTATTTTGTGTGATTTTAACTGTGTGAAGGCTGTCAGTATGTGATTTGGTGACTCTGCATGATTTGTCTGGTGGTGGAAAATGGAAGTTTGAGAGAGAGAGGCAGTGTGTGTGAGGCAGTCATGGCGTCTGAAAGAGGTTAGAATATTTAAAAGTGTGTGTGAGAGGAAGGTGTGTGTGACTGATGATGTCAGGGGGCACCAGAGAAAAGACAGAGTTAAATTCTAAGAAGATGAAGCGGATGCATGTTTTAAGAAAAAGTAATAAGGTAATAAAATTATATTAATTACAGGTTTTAGAAAAGAGACAGACTGAGAGAAATAAATACAGGAACTAACAATTACATTAATGAATTGAAAGCATGCGTACACAAACTGTTACATGTGAAATTATTGTTGGAAAGTTTAATAAAAAAGCAGTTTACACTCCTTTAATTTCCAGAACCAGTGTGTCCCTAGATCTGATAACACCCTTGCCCAGTTGGCTCCTGTAGTAGGCGGGCATGGAAGCTGGACAGCCCATGGCGGGTGAATCCCACCTCGAAACCCTGGGACAACCTAAGGCAAGGCGCGGTCACGATTGCTCGAACCTAAGTCCCGGGTGACCTTGGGTCACTGGAGGCGGCGGGTTTAACAGGTAAGGCCACTGGGCACAGGCAGAGGGAAATGTCATTCACAATGACCAGTGATGAGCCAAGAGAAAACACACCCTGTCAAAGGAGTTTGGAACACTGGAAAAGAAACATTTACAAGATCACAAAGATCATAAAAAACATTTATAAGAATCACACATACAAACAGAAAATGCACTAACCTTACAGAGACAAGCTCATGAAGATTAATGAACAGATAATGATTTAAAACTTGGCTGAGGACACAAACATACGTAATTAAATCAGCCTGCTAATTTCATGAGGGTTAAAATGGTGTGAATGTTGGAGAAAATACACTTAAAACACACTTGGATAAAATAGAGTTGTGGAATAACTCAAGCGAAGCTGTATGACAAGGGGTGAGTTATGGAAAAAAAAAAAAAAAACAAAAGAGGTAATTACTTAGGGTGCTCTTGCACTGATTTATCAAAGTAAGTGATTAGTATAGAAAATGAAAATAATTCAATAACGTGATAAAGTTTAAACATGTATTCCTCTTGTTAAGTTGGCTGTTGAGCTGTGGGTTTATGCAAATTAGCTGGGTGAGTGGTGACAAAGACACTTCCTGTGTGCGTGTGTGTCGGGCTTTCGGTTCAGTTCAAGAGAGAGCAGTGGCTGTTGAAGAGTATTGGGAGAAATATATAATGGTAAAGTATCAGGATATTTGATTACGGTGGTCAGGTCTGTTCAGAGGGCAGATTTGGACAGAAATTTATAATTTAAGAGATGATATGTGGTTGAAATTGGTTTTATCTTGTGCTGAATAAAACGGTCTTTGATCTTTTGACGAGGTTTTCGGTGTGTTGAGCAGGTGAAATTAAGATTGTTTCAGATTTTTGAGGCTGTTGTTTTATTTCCAGAGGGTGTTTCATTAAGGCAGGGATAGGTCTGAGAGGGCCCCAAAATTTTTGTAGTAGTAAGTGCACTCAGGAAAAAACCTGTCAGGTGATTTTGTTTGGTACTTTGATGAGCTAATAATCAGCTCTCTTTTTCATTTTGTTCTAAGCAGGCCTGGAAGAGAGTGAGCAGACGGGCGCTGACAAAATTACCAAATGCAATCAGGTGGGCTTTACAGAATTATAATTGATTACAATCAGAGACTGATTGGCGGCAAGTCTCTGTCTAAAAATGGATTGTATCGATTCAATCCAGTCAAAAGTATAGAGAACTATTTTCCTAAACAGGAAAACGAAATAAAACGAATGATTGAGCTCATTTTGCTGATGTGGAGCATCTGATGACGTGCGAGGAGGGCTGCAGATCAGCAAAAATATCATGTAATGAATGCATGGGGTGAATGCGGTGATAGGACCAAGGGAAATAAATGAAAGGACAAGTGGGAGACTTAAATCTGGGGATGCTGAATTTGGGAC